>NC_079193.1:117023370-117172366 GCF_029499605.1 Hyla sarda | reverse complement strand
CAGCGTCTTCATGCGATGCTCCAAACAACAATTGTCACTTCCGGGTATCAAACCGGAAGTGACGTAAATGATCCATCAAGTGGAGCGCATAGAAATATCCCAATGCGGGCAAGATTTATCAAATAAGACCAATACCCCTAATACGATAGACATACGGTACATTCTGTGTCTTTAATAGTAAATTATAACCATTTTTGTGATCAAACCTCATAGATGGAAATCGGAAATGACGGATGCGTTCCACCGGTTCTTACTAGGTGGAACGCAACTCATCTCATATCCTCCTGAACATGAATGTGACGAATGCGTTCCACCGATTCTCTCTAGGTGGAACGCAACTTGTCTATTTCATTCCTGATTACAAATGTGTCCAATGCGTCCCACTTAGATAGCAACTGGAACACAAGCATGATAATACATGTATAAATTGGTTAGATCACATTACAATAAAATTGTTATATCACAGGATATATTTATTTTGATTAAATACGAAGATTACATTTCCCCAAAAATTGGGCAGACAGTTTTTTTTTATACATTATATATATTACCATAGACAAGGTTTAGGCTGGACAAATATTATAGAACTGTAGAAACCTCTATAACAAAAGAGGAGAGGAGGGGAAAATCAAAAGAGAGGAGTGAAGGAGAAATAAAATTCTTCCAATATTCTCTAAAAAAGGTCTAAGTCTAAAGTCCAGGAACGCTGTAATCGTGAACTGTGGGGTATTAGTATTTTTTAGAGAATATTGGAAGAATTTTATTTCTCCTTCACTCCTCTCTTTTGATTTTCCCCTCCTCTCCTCTTTTGTTATAGAGGTTTCTACAGTTCTATAATATTTGTCCAGCCTAAACCTTGTCTATGGTAATATATATAATATATATAAAAAAACTGTCTGCCCAATTTTTTGGGAAATGTAATCTTCGGATTTAATCAAAATAAATATATCCTGTGATATAACAATTTTATTGTAATGTGATCTAACCAATTTATACATGTATTATCATGCTTGCGTTCCAGTTGCTATCTAAGTGGGACGCATTGGACACATTTGTAATCAGGAATGAAATCCACTTGGCAAATGAGGTTTAATGTGGATAAATGTAAAGTTATGCATCTGGGTACAAATAACGTGCATGCGTCATATGTCTTAGGGGGGATAAAACTGGCAGAGTCACTAGTAGAGAAGGATCTGGGTGTACTTGTAGATTACAGACTTCAGAATAGCATGCAATGTCAGGCTGCTGCTTCCAAAGCCAGCAGGATATTGTCATGTATCAAAAGAGGCATGGACTCAAGGGACAGGGACATAATACTCCCCCTTTATAAAGCATTGGTACGGCCTCACCTGGAATATGCTGTTCAGTTTTGGTCGCCTGTCCATAAAAGGGACACTGCGGAGCTGGAAAGGGTGCAGAGACGTGCGACTAAACTAATATGGGGCATGAAACATTTTAGCTACGAGGAACGATTAAAGGAGTTAAAATTGTTTAGTCTTGAGAAGAGACGTTTAAGGGGGATATGATAAACGTATATAAGTATATATATATATATATATGGGCCATACAAAAAATATGGAGAAAAACTGTTCCAGGTTAACCCCCCAAAGGACGAGGGGGCACTCCCTCCGTCTGGAGAAGAAAAGGTTTAGTCTAAAGGGGCGAAACGCCTTCTTTACCATAAGAACTGTGAATTTATGGAACAGTCTACCTCAAGAACTGGTCACAGCAGGAACAATTAATAGCTTTAAAACAGGGTTAGATACATTCCTGGAACAAAATAACATTAATGCTTATGCAGAATTATAAAACAACATCCCTTCCCCTTATACCCTTCCCTTCAATTCCCTGGTTGAACTTGATGGATGTATGTCTTTTTTCAACCATACTAACTATGTAACCATGTGGACTGCAGAAAGGTGGGTTAGATTGAGCTCTGCCCAAGGGAGAATTAGTCCGGTCTCCTTGAGGAGCACTTGGGACTTTGTGCCACCCAGTCTGTTGATGTAGGCCACCACAGTGGTGTTCTCTGACCGAACTCTTATCGCCTTCCCTAGAATTAGGGGTGCGAAATGGAGGAGAGCTAGACAAACTGCTCTCAGTTCTCTCATGTTGGAGGAGAGAAGTCTCTCCTGGGGGGTCCAAGTACCCTGTACTGGATTCTCATCCAGATGGGCTCCCCAGCCCAGAAGGGAGGCGTCCGTGGTCAAAGTGATCCAACGAGGTTGAATCAAGGACTTCCCATCTGTCAGATCCCTCCACCATTTGAGGGATGCCCGGACCTCTGGAAACGGGTGCACTTTCTGTTCAACCCCTTTTGGGGTTGCAGTTCCAGACAGTCAAGGCTTGATCTTGAAGTGGTCGTAGATGCCATAGGGCCCTGGGAACTGCCTCTGCAGACGCTGACATGTGACCCAACATCTTCATCAGAGTTCTGATGGACCATCAGAAACTCGGCGGCTCTTATGACCCGTTCTCTTCTTTCTGTAGTGAGGGACAGAGTCATCTGAGAAGAGTTGAGAACAAAGCCCAGAAACCTCCTGGAGGTGTAAGGGATGATTTAGGATTTTTCCCAATTTATAATCCAGCCCAAGCACTGGAGAAAATCTAGAGCCAGATGAAGATGAGATTGTAGCACGTCTAGAGTAGCGGCTTTTAGAAGCCAGTCGTCTAGGTAAGGTATGATCTCTAGACCTCTTAGTCTGAGGGAGGAGTCTACCAGAGCCACCACCTTCGTAAAGGTGTGGGGAGCGGAAGTGATGCCGAAGGGCAGAACGGCAAACTGGAGATGCCTTACTATACCTTTTTATGGAGACAGCAACCCTCAAGAATTTCCTGTGGGCAGGAAACATAGAACATGAAGGTAAGCATCCTTCAGGTCGATGTTGACCATAAGATCTTGAGGGTCCAGAATGCTGATGACAGAGCGGATGGTTTCCATCTTGAACCGCCTTTTTCTTATGAAACGGTTTATATAGCTAAGATCTATGATCATCCGCCAGTCGCCCGATGGCTTTGGCACCAGAAAGATTGGGGAATATACCCCTGAACCTCTCTGATCCGGGGGGAACTTCCTCTAAAGCATGTTTTCCTATGTACTGGAGGACAGAGTCCTCTAGAATAGCCTGCTTTGGCTGAGGAAGTAATTTTGTCAACACAAATTTTCTTGGAGGAGGGGACACGAACTCTATCTTGTATCCTGACTGGATGACATCCAGTACCCAAGGATCTTGGATTTCTTTCATCCAAGTTGACAGAAATAAACTTAAACGACCTCCTACGGGAGGGGGATCGGTAGATGACTTCTCTACCTGACAGAGAAGGGAGAGGGAAAACGTTGGTGGATTCTAGAGGAGAGTCATAGCTCGGCTTTGCGATCCTTCCCACGGCCATGACCCCCCCCCCCCCCTCCACGCTTCTGGTTGGTTAGACATTTTTTGGGATCTGGAAGGGCCCTGGTACTGCCCCCCTGCCCTTGCCGCGAAAGGACTGGACAGGTAAGGATTTGCCCTTTTTGGCAGCAAATCCCTCCATGATGCAGTCTAATTCGGACCCAAAAAGCCAATTGGGCTCAAAGGGCATACTGCACAAATTAAATTTGGAGGTATTATCCGCTACCCAGGGGCATAACCATAAGGGGTGCCTGCTAGCCGAGGAGAGCCCCATAGACTTAGCCGCAAGCTTGAGATGTTGCTGAATTGACTCGCAGAGACTCTCAATCTCGGACTGGATCCGCAGAATCCTTTCTTTTACAAATTCAGCAACCTCGCTAGATGCGACCGCTACAGAAGCCGATGCTGAAGCTGCAGAGTAATTGCGCCTCAGCAATGAGTCCACCTTTCTATCAAGAGGATCTTGAAGATTGCTACCATCGTCCGCTGGAACTAGGACCCTTTTAGACAGTTTATTAACCGGCATATCCACCTTTGGCGGTGGGACCCAGAATTCTGATTCATCCTCCGGCAGCGTGTTCATCATCTTGAACCTTGAGGCCATTCGGCATTCATCAATTTTTTAAGTGCATCATCCACTTTGAAAACCAAAGGTCCTCTAGCGGTGGATGTTGAGGCTTCCCTTTGATCAACATCATGGTCCCTTGACCGGATGGATCTAATTAACTATTGAGTCTTTTCCACAGGAAAAAGAGGCTGTGAGATTACTTCCTCTACAGATTGCTCTGACTGATCTCCCATGGACATGGCGGAGTCTTCCACAACCCAAGGAGGACTGAACGAGGTTCTGGGTCTCTTGGCGGATAGAGAATTCTTTATTTTCGAGAGAGTTTCCCATGAACTCCTTCATCCACACAAACATGTCGTGGACCATTGGCTCAGCAGGGTTAGCAGGTGGCTGACATCCCGGACATCTATTGTATTCATAGGAATCCGGAAACTGGGTACCACAATCGGCACAGGTCAAATGGCGCTTCTTAGAGGTGGATTTACGACCTCCAGACAAATGGTCACTCGAGGCAGGAGTAGACATTGTTCTATGAGAGAAAAATGTTATTGGTTAGAAATAACCTTACCCAGGGGGGTGGAGCCTGACCGCAGATCTAGATGGCAGCTTGAAAGAGCATCTATCCACGGCTGACCCCGTTCCTGCCTAATTATCCCTCTCAATCCACCTAAAAATGGGCAACAAGGACAAGCATAAGCCAGGGGAACCTGCCGGTCAAGGAAAACCGCCCAAGACTCAAGCTGACATGGCGCAGTACTTCGGGAAGAAGAGCACCCAGAGCCCGGCGCGCGCTCCCAAGATGGCGCCGACCGACATGGGGGAGGACTCAGACGCTGACAGCTTACCCAGTAGCCGGGTGGACTCAGGAGGCGAGTGAAGGCACCTTCACTCGCTCGATGATACGGAAAACCATGCAACAAGCGGTGACAAAAGCTCTCCAAGGTGCTTCAGGAGTTCACAGAGATCAAAGCGGACATCAGACAGATTGGCCACCGCACAGAATTTTTAGAAGGCGCCATCTCCGAGACGGTGATGTTCTGTGGTGCCTCGGCCCAACAACTGAGACAGCAAGAAGACCATCTCCTCCTCTTGGAGGACCAAGAAAACTGCAGCAGGCGTAAAAATGTTCGCATTCGAGGCCTACCTGAGTCATATGCAGCTGAGGCCCTCCGGTCTGTGACGCAGCAGATCTTTGCCTCCCTCCTGGGTGCCGACAGAGCATCGTCCATCACCATAGAGCGGGTCTACCGGGCGCTGAGGCCGAAACCTTCTCCCAAAGACCCTCCACGTGATGTGATTTGTGGCCTCCTTAGTTACGTGGACACTGCTGCGGTGCTGTCTGCTAACAGAACCGCTGACAAGGTGAGCTTTGAAGGTCATACACTCGTGGCTTTACCCCTTCGGCTTCTCTGTGGTGAAAAAAGGCAGACGCCTGGCTGTGCGCTCCCCGGAGGACCTCAGGAAGCTCTGGATCCTACTGGGCATCCCGCCGATGGAGGTCCCGTCATGGCTGCCGGTGCAGACTGATGCCCTCCCGCAGCTTCCTACCCTGACGGCTTGGTCCACGGTGGACAAGCCGAAATCTCCCAGAGCCCGCAAGAAGACCCAAGGACACCAGACAAAAGATCCGACATGAGGTAACTTTGACTTTGTTGTTCCCCACCCCTTGTCACAGTGGAGCCCTTGTGCCCGCTCTGTCTGCCTCTGTCACGAGTCCTGGGGATGTTTGAGCCTTTTCCCCCCCCCCCAGCCTCTATGGTCTATTGACATTGTTCTTGCCCGTTATGCCCTCTCATGTGGAACATGGTAGCCCCCCCTTTCTCCACCACCCCACTATTCCACCCCCACCCCCCCCGGGACTGCTTCATCCCTTCACACCGCGGACCTAACCTGGTTTTTCCGCCACATGCGGCCCCACTCTTCGCTGTTCCTGGACTGTCTGGTCTGTCTGGCCTTCTTGGCCTGGCGATAGATCTCCGTTTGCAATGGAGGGGACTGCGGCTAAACTGTTGACGATCCGGCCCTCAGGGCGGTGGTGGACACTGCAGGCTCACCATGAGACGTCTACTCAGGGGACTCGCTGACTTAGGAATAGTGGCATATTTGTTCACTGGGTCCAGACGCCTCCTGATAACTGGTGCTACCTCTTTCATCTAAGCCTTGTGTACTATGTGCCCGCGGGTGGGGGTAGATCTATAACACAGGGATTGTGATATGTGCATATGCCTCCCTCACTACTATTCTCAGCGCTACGTCGCACCTGGATCCATCCTCTTCTCTATTCCCCTTCCCCAGTTCCCGCCCCTCTCCCTCCACTCTCCCCGCCCCACCTTCATTCCCCCCCCCCCTTTTCTCCCTTACCTGGCTTCCCCCCTTCCATATGATTAATGCCTGTTGGTGTGGGCGGTTTAAGGGTTACAGCAGGTTCGGGGCGGCTGTCGGTTCAGGATTGCAATCGTTCCCCATTGAGTGCTTTTATCTACTAGCACTCTAAGGACTTTCAGTCCTGCTTTTCTGTTGACTGTCTGCTTAGGCTGTCCCACTGACGGCCTTCTCTTTCTCTCTTCTATCTTTAGCTCCTCTTGTACTCTCCCTTGCTTTTTCCACATCCCCTCACTCGCTCCCTCTCTCTTCCCCCCTCTATCTTCTCCCTTTTCTGCTTCTTACTCCCTCTATCTCCACCCCTTTCTTTTTCTTGCCTTCCCTCCCTCCCCCCTTTTTCTGCGCTTCGCCCCCCCTTTTCTTTTCTTTCTTGTTTTCTCTATCTTCCTCTTCCTAGGTCCAGCCTTCTTCCTCTGCTTTCTGCTCCCGGGGGTTATCTTCCGAATAGCACAGTTATTGTCCCATGGCCTCCTTTAAATTTTTAACATATAATGTCAAAGGTTTTAACTCACCTGCTAAAAGACACAGTGTTCTGTCTCCACTACGGCGAGATGGGATTGCAGTGGCCTTCCGGCATGAGACGCATTTTAAAACAGGCCATATACCCAAACTGCCAACTAACTATTTTTCTCATTGGTACCATAGCGGGAGCAGCAACTCCTCTTCACGTGGTGTTTCCATTGCCCTACACAGAGACGTCCCGTCCCAGCTCATATCGCAACATGACTCGGGAGATGGCAGGTCCTTATTCTTAAAAGGTAAGATTGGCACCAGGATGTACACCCTTGCATCGCTACACCCACCCAACAGACACTTAGTTCGCTGGCTGGTGAGGACCTTGGAGGAACTGAGGGCTTTTTCTGAGGGTCCCATCCTTATTGGTGCGGATCTTAATGTAGCACTTGACCCTAAATGGGATTCGTCCACTAGACGCTCTGCCATTTCCTCGGTGGCCCTTGGCACCTTGAGAAATAAACTGCACTCTTTGAGCCTAGTGGATACCTGGCACTGCGTGCATCCGGTAGACCATACATATACATTCTTTTCGGCCCCTCATCCCTCGGAACAGCGTCTGGACTATCTCCTTTGCCACGATAGCCTCCTCCCTCTGTTTAGGGCCGCCGAAATAGGTAATCGCACTTTATCGGACCACACCCCGGTTCAGGCCACCCTTTCCTTCTCGCAACTCCGGTTAGGGACTGGACATGGAGACTTAATGACTCTCTTTTAGATGACAAACAGGCTGCTGCTTCCCTGGAAGCCCAGCTTCAGACTTTCTTTGATGTTAATACCACACCAGATATGTCTTTAACCACGGTGTGGGAGACACATAAGTGTTACATTAGGGGCCTGCTAATTGCCTTAGGGTCTAAAGTTAAAAAAGATAGATCCAGGGCTATTGATGCCCTCCTGAAGCGCATAGCTACACTAGAAACGGGGCCACACACACACCGGGACCAAGGGACGGAGACAGCTCTGACCAAGCTAAGGGAGGAACTGAAGCAGTTGTTACATTCCAAATATGCTGCGCAGGTTACTCGCTTTAAGCAGAAACTTTTTATGCACGGGGTTGAGGGGGGACTGTTGATGACAGCCATGATTAAGAAAAGAATGGAACAGACATTCATACACTCACTGAAGGGGAAGGAGGGCGAAGTATACACTGACACTAAGTCCATTGCATCGGCCTTTTCAAATTACTACACATCATTGTATAACATTAGTACGCCCGCTACATGTCCCCCGGACAGGTCACGGGCCATTCAGTCCTTCTTGGACACTTTTTGGATTTGCCTGGTCTCTCGGGGGGAGGAGGGGTCTGACCTTCTTCGCCCTTGTACAGAGGAGGAGGTTGGGAAAGTTCTCGCCTCCTTCCTGACAGGGAAGAGCCCAGGGCCGGATGGCCTGAGTCTCCATTATTACAAAACGTTTCGGACCGCTCTTCTCCCCCGACTGACGGCATGGTGTAATGCGCTGTTATTAGAAACCCCCCTGCCGACACAGGCACTGGAGGCTCATATCACTGTCCTCCCCAAGGAGGGCAAAGACTCTACGCAGTGCTCGAATTACCAACCCATATCTCTGCTCAATTTAGATGTAAAAATATGGGCCAAAATACTCTGTCTATATATAGGGCCAATTCTTCCGGGGCTCATCTACATGGACCAGACGGGATTTGTAAAAGGTAGGGAGGGTAGGGATAACGCGCACAGGGTCTTCCACCTCATCCATCACGCCAAACAGTCAGTCACACACCCCACTACTCTTGTTAGGTACTGACGCCGAAAAGGCATTTGACAGAGTAGCCTGGGATTATTTACAAAGTGCCCTGCTAAAATTTGGTTTCCCCTCTCCTTTTATTGAGGCGTTGATGTCCCTCTACTCAGACCCCCAGGCTCGTATTAAAATCAGGCACCCTGTCTCCTTCCTTCCCGGTTAGGAACGGGACGAGGCAGGGCTGCCCCCTGTCCCCGACCCTCTACATCTTGGTTATGGAAATGCTCCTACAGGCTCTCCAACCAGATGCTGACATTGAGGGACTTACCGTGGGGGGAAGGACACACCTATTTGCAGCGTTCCCTGACGATTTGCTAATCATGGTCACTAATCCCCAACGCTCCCTTCCTAAAATTCAATCATTACTAGATACGTACGGGAGTCTATATAATTTTAAGGTGAACTACACCAAGTCTGAGATCTTGAATATATCGGTTCCTCAACAAATTGCTACCTCTCTGAGGTCCTCATCCCTCTACAGCTGGCCAAGAACTGGAATCAAATATCTAGGAATTATAGTCCCCAGTAAACTAGATGACCTTTTCACAGACAATTATATACCTCTTTTCACTAGGTTAAAGCACAACTAGACCAATACAAACTGCCCTTCCAATGGAAGCGCTTATTTCGTACATTCCTGTTGTCTGGTAAGAAGCCGCGCCTGCCTTATACCCTACTACACAGAGATGGGTAGAACTGGTGAGGGAATCACAGTCCCCCGTGCAGCTGGAGTCCCTGGAGCTACATCGACTGAATCGAGAGGTAGGATTGGCCTCCCGGGCCCCTTGGCTACCCTCTCAGCACTGGACATGGATGTTAGCGAATCCGCTGACTAGGGCCACATTGACGATTAAACGGACAGAGGACAGACGCAACAGGAGTGACCCCCTTGCACGTAGGCCCATCTCCCCAGGGATGCCAAGTTCCTTAGTTCCATTTCTCGCTCACCCTCAGTCGACTGTAACTGACGATGTTTGGACGCTACTAGACAGAATCCCGCTGAGAGACTTGTGCCCCAATGGGTCTCCCCCTCTAACGGACATATCCAGATGCTGTTCTCCACCCCCCACCCAACTTTTTCCATTGCTATATGATCAGAAGAGCGTGTGTCGCGATGCTAAGGGTTTGTGTCCTGGCCGCTGATCTCCATTGGTTGGAGAAGTTGGCTCTTGCTACATCTTCATCGAACCTTTCCTTACACCTTATCCGGAAAACCATGTCGCAAGAGGAAAGCTCTTTGACTCCGCTATACCTACTTTCCTGGGAGAAGGAGCTGGGGATCTCCTTGACAAGGGAGGAACGGGGTGAAGTACTTTGTCACTCCCACAGTTTCTCCAAATGCGTCAGATTGCAGGAGGGCCACTACAAGCTCCTCTCCAGGTGGTACCACACCCCAGAGTTGCTGTTTCACAGGAGCTTGGCTGCTGATAATAATTGCTGGAGATGTAAAGTAGGAGTAGGCTCGTATCTTCATATTTGGTGGTCCTGTCTGGTCATAGTACCGCTTTGGTCAGAAATTGGTACAGCTGTGTCTGCCGTCCCGGGGAGGACTGTAAAGTTGTCGCCTGTTCTGGTGCTATTGGGGCTTTCCACTGCTGACTGCAACCTTCATAAGAGATCTCTGGTTGCTCACTTGCTTTCGGTAGCTAAGCCCTTGATACCTCTGCATTGGTTGCAGACGGAGGCCCCCAAGATGCCACTGTGGCACCAGAAGGCACGCGACCTCTGTAGGATAGAGGAACTGGCCAGCTGGAGCACTGGCTCTCACGAGAGCTTCCTGACAGTTGGGGCAGGTCATCAGGAATCGCTGCTGGGGCACTCTTGCCCACAGGTGATCCCCTCACCCCAGTCTCACCCTCCTGGCTGACCTTAACCATCTGGACTTCCCCACCCCCTCCTCTAGCTGCCACTGGGCCATCCTCCTCCTCTCCTTTCTCATCCTCTCTTTTCTTACCTTTCCTTCCTTCTAATGTGTGTCCTTTCTCTAGTTTCGGCTGGACCTCCACCTCCATCTTCTTCCTTCCTTCCCTTTTCTCCCTATCTTTCTTCCCCCCCCCCCCCTCTTTCCATCTTCTCATTTACCTTTTTATCTCCCCTCCTTCTCTTTACCTTCTTTCCTCTCGCATATCTGCCTTTTGCCCCACCTCCCTGCTCCTCAGACTGCTCTAATTCCCTAAGCTCCCTTTCCCCTCCTCCTCTCCCCACTTCCACCTTCCCCTTTCTTTTCTACTTTTTTTCTTCTTAGACTAGATTGGGGACCTCTTTCCCTTCTCACTTCCCACCGCTTCCTCTCTTTATCTTGCCGTTCTTTTCCTGTCTCTCTTGGACTGGTTGAAGGTCCACTTCTCTCTGTTCTTGTTAGCGTCCCTCTTCTCCTATGACTCGGGTGAAAGAGGGCCGCTCCCTTAAGGTTTCTGTGAGGCTCCTATACAGTCACAACCCTATTCTCATGCACAGGGCTCTGTACTGAATGCCCGCCCGTTGACTGATTTCGGATGAGCTGATCTTTTAGACTGTCCCCAACCGCGACAGTGTACTGTTTTGTGTCATGGTTGTATAGTTCACGCATTATGGCCAGTCATGCTAGACTCTCAGTGCCTACGTTAATGTACTGTTTATATATTGTTTGTTTATAAAACTGAAAATAAAGAATTGATTTAAAAAAAAAGAAATAACCTTACCCAAATTGTTGCAAGGCACCTTAAAAACTAATACCTAATAGGTAAATAGAATTGCTCTAGCAAAAAACCCAAAGGCACAGCAGTAGCCACACAAGTTTAAGCACTCCAGCTAGGGCAGCAGCAAGAGACCTACTAATGGTCCAGCTGCCTTTTATAGGGGAATGGGTGCCATAATTTAAATTAAGCCCCGCACCCTACAGGATGTGATGCACCTTACTGTGCAAAACATCAATATATATAAATATACACATTTTCCCAGATGTGCCCCTTCCAATACTTTGGAAGGGGCAAAAAACAACAGGATCTGAGAAAAAATCTTAAGAATCACAGCAATCTGCGCTTAGAAAGTGCAGACGCCGGACCGGAAGTCGTCAGATGCCGAACTTCTGGTCCACAGCGCCGCTGATGCAGAGAGACGGAGCGACAACAGACAGCGTTGCTGTCTGCAATGATGTAAAGGTGGACCTGCCCATAGAGCCGAGGACCCCACTTGTGCTGCTGGTTAGGACGTAAGGGAATATAAAACCTACATACATTGGGTATCCTTGTAACTGTATGGACCTACAGATAAGATGTAATTTTTACCAAAAAGTTCACTGCATTGAAAGTTACAAAATGGCATTTTTTTTCACCCCACAAATAAGTTTTTTTTTGTTTCAGCACAGACTGTTATAAAATAAGTGATGTCATTACAAAGTACAATTGGTGACACAAAAACAAGCCTTTATATGGGTCTGTGGGTGCAAGTGTTATGATTTTTTGAAGGGTAGGAAGAAAAAAACAGAATTCAAAAACGATTCTTATGGCCAAGATGGGCTGAGTCCTTAACCCCTTAAGGACCAGGCCATTTTACACCTTAGGACCAGAGCGTTTTTTGAACATCTGACCACTGTCACTTTAAACATTAATAACTCTGGAATGCTTTTAGTTATAATTCTGATTCCGAGATTGTTTTTTCGTGACATATTCTACTTTAACATAGTGGTAAAATTTTGTGGCAACTTGCATCCTTTCATGGTGAAAAATCCCCAAATTTGATGAAAAAAATGAAAATTTTGCATTTTTCTAACTTTGAAGCTCTCTGCTTGTAAGGAAAATGGATATTCCAAATAAATGTTTTTTTGGATCACATATACGATATGTCTACTTTATGTTTGCATCATAAAATTTACATGTTTTTACTTCTGGAAGACACCAGAGGGCTTCAAAGTTCAGCAGCAATTTTCCAATTTTTCACAAAATTTTCAAACTCACAATTTTTCAGGAACCAGTTTAGGTTTGAAGTGGATTTGAAGGGTCTTCATATTAGAAATACCCCACAAATGACCCCATTATAAAAACTGCAACCCCCAAAGTATTCAAAATGACATTCAGTCAGCGTTTTAACCCTTTAGGTGTTTCACAGGAATAGCAGCAAAGTGAAGGAGAAAATTCACAATCTTCATTTTTTTTTACACTCGCATGTTCTTGTAGACCCAATTTTTTATTTTTACAAAGGGTAAAAGGAGAAAATTTGTGCTTATATTTGTAGCCCAATTTCTCTTGAGTAAGCACATACCTCATATGTCTATGTAAAGTGTTCAGCGGGCGCAGTAGAGGGCTCAGAAGCGAAGGAGCGACAAGGGGATTTTGGAGAGTATGTTTTTCTGAAATGGTTTTTGGGGGGCATGTTGCATTTAGGAAGCCCCTATGGTGCCAGAACAGCAAAAAAAAAAAACACATGCCATACCATTTTGGAAACTAGACCCCTTGAGGAACGTAACAAGGAATTTAGTGAACCTTAATACCCCACAGGTGTTTCACGACTTTTGCATATGTAAAAAAAAAAATTTTTTTTTTTACTAAAATGTGTTTCCCCCAATATTTCAAATTTTTGCAAGGGTTAATAGCAAAAAAGACCCCCCAAAATTTGTAACCCCATCTCTTCTGAGTATGGAGGTACCCCATAAGTTGACCTGAAGCGCACTGCGGGTGATCTACAATGCTTAGAAGAGAAGGAGTCATATTTGGCTTTTTGAGAGCAAATTTTGCTCAGGGGGCATGTCGCATTTAGGAAGCCCCTATGGTGCCAGGACAGCAAAAAAAACCACATGGCATCACATTTTGGAAACTAGACCCCTTGGGGAACGTAACAAGGGGTAAAGTGAACCTTAATACCCCACAGGGGTTTCCCGACTTTGGCATATGTAAAAAAAAAAATTTACCGAAAATGCTTGGTTTCCCAAAACTTAAAGCAGAAATTACCCCCCAAAATTTGAATCCCAATTTCTCCCGATTTAGAAAACACCCCATATGGGGTTGAAAAGTGCTCTGCTGGCGCACTACAGGTCTCAGAAGAGAAGGAGTCATATTTGGCTTTTTGGAAGCAGATTTTGATCTGGGGGCATGCCGCATTTAGGAAGCCCCTATGGTGCCAGGACAGCAAAAAAAAAAAACATATGGCATCACATTTTGGAAACTAGACCCCTTGGGGAACGTAACAAGGGGTAAAGTGAACCTTAATACCCCACAGGGGTTTCACCACTTTGGCATATGTAAAAAAAAAAATATTTTTTTTCACTAAAATGTGTGTTTCCCTCCAAATTTCACATTTTTGCAAGGGTTAATAGCAGAAAAGACCCCCCAAAATTTGTAACCCCATCTCTTCTGAGTATGGAGGTACCCCATAAGTGGACGTCAAGTGCACTGCAGGGGCGCCACAATGCTCAGAAGAGAAGGAGTCACATTTGAAAACTTTGCTGAAATGGGGGGGGGGGGGGGGACATGTCACATTTAGGAAGCCCCTATGGTGCCAGGACAGCAAAATAACCTCCACATGGCATACCATTTTGGAAACTAGACCCCTTGAGGAATGTAGCAAGGGGTACAGTGAGCATTTACCCCCCACTGGTGTCTGTCAGATCTTTGGAACAGTGGGCTGTACAACATTTTTAATTTGCACAGCCCACTGTTCCAAAGATCTGTCAGACACCAGTGGGGTGTAAATTCTCACTGCAACCTTCATTACATTCCGTGAGGGGTGTAGTTTCCGAAATGGGGTCACATGTGGTTTTTTTTTATGCGTTTGTCAAAACCGCTGTAACAATCAGCCACCCCTGTGCAAATCACCTCAAATGTACATGGTGCACTCTCCCTTCTGGGCCTTGTTGTGCGCCCCCAGAGCACTTTGCGCCCACATATGGGGTATCTCCGTATTCAGGAGAAATTGCATTACAAATTTTGGGGGGCTTTTTTTTCCCCCTTTTACCTCTTGTCAAAATGAAAAGTATAGGGCAACACCAGCATGTTAATGTAAAAAATTTATTTTTTTACACTAACATGCAGGTGTAGACCCCAACTTCACCTTTTCATAAGGGGTGAAAGGAGAAAAGCCCCCCAAAATTTGTAAGGCAATTTCTCCCGAGTACGGCGATACCCCATATGTGGTCCTAAACTGTTGCCTTGAAATACGACTGGGCTCCAAAGTGAGAGCGCCATGTGCATTTGAGGCCTGAATTAGGGATTTGCATAGGGGTGGACATAGGTGTATTCTACGCCAGTGATTCCCAAACAGGGTTCCTCCAGCTGTTGCAAAACTCCCAGCATGCTTGGACAGTCAACGGCTGTCCGGCAATACTGGGAGTTGTTGTTTTGCAACAGCTGGAGGTTCCATTTTGGAAACAGTGGCGTACCAGACGTTTTTCATTTTTATTGGGAGGGGTAGGGGTATGTGTATATGTAGTGTTTTTTACTTTTTATTTTATTTTGGGTTAGTGTAGTGTTTTTAGGGTACAGTCACATGGGCGGGGGATTACAGCGAGTTTCCCTCTGCGAGTTTGAGCTGCCGCGCAAAATTTGCTGCATCGCAAACTTGCAGGATGATACTCACTGTAAGCCCCCTGCCCATGTGAATGTACCCTGTACATTCACAGAGAAGGGGGGGGGGGGAGAGCCATCTGTTGCAAAACTACAACTCCCAGCATGCACAGTCGATCAGTGCATGCTGGTAGTTATAGTTTTGCAACAGCTGGAGGCACACGGGTTGGGAAACACTGAGTTAGGAAACAGACAATGTTTTCCAACCAGTGTGCCTCCAGTTGTTGCAAAACCACTACTCCCAAACATTCTCAGGCATGCTGGAAGTAGTAGTTCGGCAACATCTTTAGAGCCAGATGTTGCCGAACTACAACTCCCAGCATGCTTGGAGTTGTAGTTTTGCAACAACTGGAGGACTACAATTTGCAGACCACTAATACAGTGGTTCCCAATCTGTGCCCTTCCAGATGTTGCAAAACTACAACTCCCAGTATGCCAAAACTGTCCAGGCATGCTGGGAGTTGTAGTTCTGCAACATCTGAAGGGCCAGATGTTACAGAACTACAACTCCCAGCATGCCTGGACAGTAAGGGCATGCTGAGGATGTGTAGTTTTGCAACATCTGGAAGGGCACAGTGGTCTCCAAATGTGGACCTCCAGATGTTGCAAAACTGCAACTCCCAGCATGCCCAGATGCCAAGGGCTGTCTGGGCATGCTGGGAGTTGTAGTATACAGGGTCCCATTACAGCAATGCATGTCGCTTTACGGCGACGTGCATTGCTGTAAAGGGCCCGACCGTGGCTGAATAGGAACTCGCCTGTCGCCGCCGCCTTCATCGCCGGGATCCGGGTCTTCAGGGACGAGGTAAGTACCGGGGCCGGGCCCCAGCACTCCCCCGTCCCCCGCCGCGTCCTCCAGTCTTCCTCCCGTCCTCTCCGGACTTCCAGGGGCCGGGCAGGGCGGGAGGAAGTAACCTGGTGAAGGATTTCAGCAGGGATCCGCTTCCGATCTCTGCCCGGCAGAGACCGGAGAAACACCAGACTGGAACGTCCTTGGTCCTTAAAGCCCAGGCTGTGGGGACGTTACAGAATGTCCTTGGTCCTTAACTGGTTAAGGGGTTAAATTATGTGAGTCTGTTACATTTGGGGTGAATCTCCAACTACAGAGCTGGCTGGCCAGGAATAATCAAGACAGTTTCTGAAGCACACTAAGGACTAGAATCAGGACCCCATATTGCCTAGGCTAATGAGACCTACATCTGTTCCCTGTGTTATCTTCAACATCTTGGGGCAATTTTCTAATTGATTTCAGGCGATATAAAAATAATTGTGTTATACATGGACAAAACTATTTCCTGTAGTTGATTTACTTATCTTGCACTTATTGCATCTGTGTACTAACACTAGATTGCAACAACTTAATCTGTGGTTCTGTTATGGGCAGGGCCGGATCATCATTGGCGCTATGGAGCACCTGCTCTGGGCCCCGTCACACTCGGGACATCCCTGTGTCCCAGCGATTACCTCTCTGCGGTGGCCCCGCGTTAACTTTAAAAACGCAGGGGCCGCTGGGAGTTAGCGCACGCAGGGACGTCACTGACGTCCCGTGCGTGCACCCATAGATGAAAAGCGGAGCGGAGCATCGAGAAGAACGCGTGGGTATGGTAAGTGACCTGCGGTCATCTTCAGTGTTCCTACCTCTGCTCCCGGGACCTACTGCTATGGCCCATAGGCCATAGCAGTAGATCGTGACCCCGGACTGGAGGAGCGGTGGTCGGAACACTGGGGCAGTAAACAGGCATACAGCCTCCAGTCATACACTTTATATGGCTGGAGGCTGTATTTCTGTGGGGGAACTGCAGAGGTGGTGTGAGGCCTCGCTCTGGCCCCCACCCTTTCATTGGTGGTGATCGGCAGCAGGAGTAAGGAGGAAGAAGAACCGGGGGAGTAGATGGCCTCTGTGTAAGGTAACTAGGAGAGTGAATGGGGGGCATGTAGTGGCACTGCCTACATTGTCAGTGCTTTTTTTGCTGCCCGTCCTGGCACATAGATTGTAGGAATCACAGCAGTACTTATATTGTTATGCTGCACATGCTCTACAAGCGCCGTCCTGCTGTCGGGTCCTAAGCAAAGTAGGAGGACAACTGTCTGTGCCCCCAAGACCACATGACTTCATCCTGACCCCCAGCACTGGAAGCCATTTATAGTTGGGGTGTGTGCATTTATAGTTGGGGTGTGTGCATTTATAGTTGGGGTGTGTGCATTTATAGTTGGGGTGTGTGCATTTATAGTTGGGGTGTGTGCATTTATAGTTGGGGTGTGTGCATTTATAGTTGGGGTATGTGCATTTATAGTTGGGGTGTGTGCATTTATAGTTGGGGTGTGTGCATTTATAGTTGGGGTGTGTGCATTTATAGTTGGGGTGTGTGCATTTATAGTTGGGGTATGTGCACTCGTGTATAGGTGTGTGTATCTATATACATATGGATGGATGTGTGTATGTATTTGTCTTTTTAGGCATCCATGGTACTGTAATTGCCAGGCTAGGTTTACACTTGCATTGAGGCCCCCATCACTGCATAGAGGGCTATTTTGTCTAGTAATATTCCAGGCACCTTGCCAGAAACCTGCAGAGCCTGTGTAGACCTGGGGGTCACCATTATATGGACCAGTGTTTTCCAACCAGGGTGCCTCAAGCTGTTGCAAAACTACAACTTGCTGTTTGGGCATGCTGGGAGTTGTAGTTTTGCAACAGCTGGAGGCACCCTGCTTGGGAAACACTAATATGGGATCTACATGGGGGATATTGGTCTGTAGTATTATTCTGTCACTATATAGTGGTAATTGGAGTGGTCATAGTGTGGCTCAAATATTTGTAATAGTGGTGATATTGGTGATCTTAATCTGTGTACAGTGGTTATTGTTATTTTTTTTTTTTTTTACTGATGTAGTAATATGTCATCCTGATATGGAGGTGTTAATTTGCTAGTAAATCCTTGAGAAAATCCCTCTGCATCCTGCCTGATGAGTGGCGATACATACACTGTGCGTATCACTGTTGTCTTACATTCACCTTGGGGGTTGGGCGGGGGACTGGGTGCTGCCCACCCATGCAACGCCATAACAGTTCATCAGCAAGGGCCTCATGTTTAAGCCACCTCGGATTTGGATTTAACTAAAATACAAAAGCTTGCGAATGCTATGCCCTATTATCCCCCACATGCACAGTGGCATCACAGTACTAGTACACCCTGTACTGTGACATCACTTTACACGTTATCCCTGTACTGTGACATCACTTTGCATGTTATCCCTGTACTGTGACATCACTTTGCACGTTATCCCTGTACTGTGACATCACTTTGCACGTTATCCCTGTACTGTGACATCACTGTGTGTATTATCCCTGTACTGTGACATCACTGTGTGTATTAACCCTGTACTGTGACATCACTGTGTGTATTATCCCTGTATTGTGACATCACTGTGTGTATTATCCCTGTACGATGTCACTGTGCACATTAACACTACTATGAAATCACTGTGTGTATTATGCCTATACTTTGAGGTCACTGTGTATATTATCACTGTACCGTGACGGCACTGTGTGCACATTAACCCTCTGGTGTGACATGTACTGTGACATCACTGTGCATAATAACCCTGTTCTTTGAGTGAGTACAGGGTTGATATGCACAGTGATGTCACAGTACAGGGATAATACGCACAGTGATGTCACAGTACAGGGATAATACGCACAGTGATGTCACAGTACAGGGATAATACGCACAGTGATGTCACAGTACAGGGAAGTACAAGGAACTAGGTGCCAAGCTGAAGGGAAGGACCTCTAAGGTTGTGTTCTCTGGAATACTTCCTGTGCCATGCGCATCGCAGGAAAGACAGCGGGAGCTTAGGGAGTTAAATGCATGGCTTAAGTCGTGGTGTGAGGGGGAAGGGTTTGGGTTTTTAGAGCACTGGGCTGACTTTTCATTGGGGTACAAACTCTATTCTACGGATAATTTGCACCTGAATGGAAGGGGGTCTGCTGTGCTGGGGGAGAGAATCCTGGAAGGGGTGGCTGAGTATTTAAACTAGGTGAGTGGGGGGAGGATAATAAAGCAAAGAAAGCAGACAGTGGGATGGATAGGTTAGAGAGGGGTCAGGACAAAATGGCGGGTGGAGAGGAGTCCTGTGGGGGGAGGTTAAGAACAGTGGATAAGGAGATTCATGCGTTACAAACCAGCTGTAAAAATAAATGTAGCCCGAAAAATTGTAATCCCAATAATTCAAAAAATTCCATTAGCCCCAATAACTCAATAACTACAATAAGCCCCATTAACTCAAAAAATACCGTTAGCCCCAATAACTTAAATAACAACGTTAGACGCAATAACGCAAAAAATCCCATTAGCCCCAATAACTTAAATAACAACGTTAGACCCAATAACTCAAAAAATCCCATTAGCCCCAATAACTTAAATAGTACAATTAGCCCTTATAACTCAAAAAATTACATTAACCCCAATAACTCTGAAAATCCCATTAGTGAGACTATATGTGTAAAACTTAATGGAAATGTAAAGTGTATGTTCACAAATGCCAGAAGCCTAGCAAATAAAATGGGGGAGCTTGAGGCCTTGATACTGGAGGAACATATTGATATAGTTGGGGTCACTGAGACATGGCTGGACTCCTCGCATGACTGGGCTGTTAATCTGCAGGGGTTTACATTGTTTCGCAAGGATAGAATGAACAGAAAAGGTGGTGGAGTCTGTCTGTATGTAAGAAGTGGTATGAAAGTCAATGTGAACGATGCCATAGTGTGTGATGATTCTGAGGAGGTGGAATCACTGTGGGTAGAATTACAAAAGGAGGGAAATATTGAAAAAATAGTATTTGTTGTAATCTACAGACCCCTAATATCACTGAAGAGATAGAAGGTCGGCTGTATAAACAAATAGAGAGGGCCGCCCGGGCAGGTACAGTGGTAATAATGGGAGATTTTAACTATCCAGATATAGATTGGGGCCGGGGGTTGGCTAAAACTACAAAGGGGAGAAAATTCCTAAATTTATTGCAGGATAATTTTATGGGCCAGTTTGTGGAGGACCCAACAAGAAGTGATGCCTTGTTGGATCTGATCATTTCCAACAACGCAGAGCTGGTTGGTAATGTAACTGTGAGGGAAAACCTTGGTAATAGCGACCACAATATAGTTACTTTTGACTTAAAATGTAGAAAACAAAGACAGACGGGGAAAGCAAAAACATATAACTTTAAAAAGGCAAACTTCCCTGGGTTGAGGGCTGCACTACAGGACATAGACTGGGGGGAGGTGTTCTCAAATGCTGATACAGAAGGTAAATGGGACATCTTTAAATCAACTCTAAATAACTATACAGCTAAATATATACCAAAGGGGAACAAATATAAACGATTAAAACTAAATCCTACATGGCTGACAAATGAGGTTAAAAGAGCAATAAGCAACAAAAAAATAGCCTTCAAAAAATACAAATCTGATGGGTCAGCTATAACATTTAAACAGTACAAGGAGCTTAATAAAATCTGTAAAAATGTAATAAAAACAGCAAAAATTCAAAATGAGAGACAGGTGGTCGAAGAAAGCAAAACTAATCCTAAATATTTTTTTAGATATATAAATACAAAAAAACCAAGGACAGAGCATGTAGGACCCCTTAATAATGATAATGGGGAGGTTGTCACAGGCGATCAAGAGAAGGCGGAGCTACTGAATGGGTTCTTTAGTTCTGTATATACTATGGAAGAAGGAGCTGACATTGGTCAGGTCAGTGCTGGTAACACATCATATAATGTATTGAACTGGCTTAATGTAGAGATGGTACAAGGTAAGTTAAGTAAAGTAAATGTAAGTAAATCTCCAGGGCCGGATGGACTACACCCAAGAGTTCTTAGAGAGGTAAGTTCAGTAATATCTGTACCCTTGTTCATGATATTTAGAGATTCTCTGGTGTCTGGTATTGTGCCAAGGGACTGGCGCAAGGCTAATGTGGTACCAATCTTCAAGAAGGGCTCTAGGTCTTCGCCGGGCAATTATAGACCGGTAAGTCTAACGTGCATTGTGGGTAAATTGTTTGAAGGACTTATAAGGGATTACATACAGGAATACATAGGGGATAATAGTATTATAAGTGATAGCCAGCATGGGTTTACTAAGGATAGAAGTTGTCAAACCAATCTAATTTGCTTTTATGAAGAGGTGAGTAGAAGCCTTGACAGAGGAATGGCTGTGGATATAGTGTTTCTGGATTTTGCCAAAGCGTTTGATACAGTCCCTCACAGACATCTGACAGGTAAGTTAAGGTCCTTGGGCTTGGAAACTTTGATTTGTAACTGGATTGAACACTGGCTCATGGATCGTACCCAGAGAGTGGTGGTAAATGATTCGTACTCTGATTGGTCCCCAGTTATTAGTGGTGTACCCCAAGGTTCAGTACTGGGCCCGCTGCTGTTTAATTTATTTATCAATGATATAGAGGATGGTATTAACAGCTCTGTTTCTATCTTTGCAGATGACACCAAGCTTTGTAGCACGGTACAGTCTATAGAGGATGTGCATAAGTTACAAGATGACTTGGATAGACTAAGTGTCTGGGCATCCACTTGGCAAATGAGGTTCAATGTGGATAAATGTAAAGTTATGCATCTGGGTACTAATAACCTGCATGCGTCGTATGTCTTAGGGGGGATTAAACTGGCAGAGTCACTGGTAGAGAAGGATCTGGGTGTACTTGTAGATCACAGACTACAAAATAGCATGCAATGTCAGGCTGCTGCTTCCAAAGCCGGCAGGATATTGTCATGTATAAAAAGAGGCATGGACTCGAGGGGCAGGGACATAATACTCCCCCTTTATAAAGCATTGGTACGGCCTCACCTGGAATATGCTGTTCAGTTTTGGTCGCCTGTTCATAAAAGGGACACTGCGGAGTTGGAAAGGGTGCAGAGACGCGCGACTAAACTAATATGGGGCATGGAACATCTTAGCTATGAGGAGCGATTAAAGGAGTTACAATTGTTTAGTCTTGAGAAGAGACGTTTAAGGGGGGATATGATAAACGTATATAAGTATATAAATGGCCCATACAAAAAATATGGAGAAAAACTGTTCCAGGTTAAACCCCCCCCCCAAAGGACGAGGGGGCACTCCCTCCGTCTGGAGAAGAAAAGGTTTAGTCTAAAGGGGCGGCACACCTTCTTTACCGTGAGGACTGTGAATTTATGGAACGGTCGACCTCAGGAACTGGTCACAGCAGGAACAATTAACAGCTTTAAAGCAGGGTTAGATACATTCCTGGAACAAAATAACATGAATGCTTATGCAGAATTATAAAACTACATCCCTTTCACTTATCCCCTTGCATCCTTCCCTTCAATCCCCTGGTTGGACTTGATGGACGTATGTCTTTTTTCAACCATACTAACTATGTAACTATGTAACTATATAATACGCACAGTGATGTCACAGTACAGGGATAATACGCACAGTGATGTCACAGTACAGGGATAATACGCATAGTGATGTCACAGTACAGGGATAATACGCACAGGGCCCCAACATAATGAAGTGCTCTGTCTTCCAGGCAGCCTTAATCTTGCCCTGTGCAGGGCTCTGTACACCGAGGACAAGCGGGGCTCTGTACACCAAGGACAAGCGGGGCTCTGTACACCGAGGACAAGCGGGGCTCTCTATCTGAAGACAAGCGGTATTCTTTACCTGAGGACAAGCGAGGCTTTGTACGAGAGGGAGAGCAGCCAGGGCGGCGGGCGCACTGATCGGTGGCACAGTGAACTCCGACGTTGCGCTGCTGCGTTTAGATGTGAGGTCACGTCACCCCCACGGTGATGTAACCTCACGTCTAAGCGCAGCAACGCGCCACACCGGAGTTCAAAGCTCCTCTCCCAGGCAGCCGACCACCCAGGGCCGTAAGTAAGAAGCAGGGCCGGCTTGGGACAGTGCAGGGCTAGCCCTCTTCATCGTCTGCGCCAGGCGGCCTATGCGGGCCGCCTGTGCAGCCTGCTGGACCTATTTTCATGTAGGGGCCTGGAGCCCCTATGCAGAGGCGGCTCAAGACTTTTTGAGGCCTGAGGCAAAAATAAATCTGAGGCCCCCCAAGCGCAATAAAAAAAGAAGAAGAAGAAAAAAAAAAAGTAAAAAAAAAAAAAATAAAGAATTTTTTTTTTCCCCCGTGGGGCTCCCCTACCGCGGTTGACGAGCAAAAATAAAGGATAAAATGGTAAAAAGAAAAAAAAATAATGCAATGCACTATATCTATTTATCAGTGGGTATGTAGTTTAAAGTGCTGCTTTATACAGCAACTCACCAATGACGTCTTCATGGATGACAGGAGGGTGGACATGGGAGACAGGGGGTCAGAGGGTTGGACAAGGGGGTAAAAGAGGGACAGGAGTGACAGAGAGGGGTGGACTGGGGTAACAAAGGGATAGATGGGTGGACATGGGTGACAGGGTAGACTACGGGGGTAGACGGGGTAAACATGAGTGACAGGGATGGACAGGGGAGTGGACAAGGCGGACATGGATGACATGAGGGTGGACATGAGTGACAGGATGATAGGAGGGTGGACATGGGTGACAGGGGGGTGGACATGGGTGACGGGGGGGGGGTGGACATGGGTGTCGGGGGTGGACATGGGTGAAGGGGGGTGAACAGGGGTGACAGGAGGGTGAACATGTTTTATAACATTATTCTGGGCATGCTGGGAGTTGTAGTTTTGCAACAGCTGGAGGCACCCCGGTTGGGAAACACTGGACTGTATACTTATATAATTGATTATATTGCTATATTTACATCCAGAGCTGCCAGAAAACCACATAAAGGGCCCCTGATCCTCGTTGAGCCAGCAGGGCTCCAAGGGGTTTCCTAATACCACAAAATGAATGGCCATGGGTGACAAAGGGGGGGGGGTGGACATGGGTGACAGGGGGGTGGACATGGGTGACAGGAGGGTGAACAGGGGTGACAGGGGGGTGGACATGGGTGACAGGAGGGTGAACAGGGGTGACAGGGATGACAGGAGGGTGAACAGGGGTGACAGGGGGGGTGGACATGGGTGACAGGGGGTGAACATGGGTGACAGGAGGGTGAAAATGTTTTATAACATTGTTACGGACAGTGTACACACCTGCCATCCTAACTGGCCATGGTGTGGGATGAGTATGGACTGGATCAGTGTTTCCCAACCAGGGTGCCTCCAGCTGTTGCAAAACTACAACTCCCAGCATGCCTGGACAGACTTTGGCTGTCCGGGCATGCTGGGTGTTGTAGTTTTGCAACAGCTGTAGGCACCCTCGTTGGGACACACTGGACTGTATACTTATATCATTGATTATATTGCTATATTTAAATCCAGAGCTGCCAGAGTAACACCAATTAAAGGGCCCCTTATCCTCGATGAGCCAGCAGGGTCCAAGGGGTTTCCCAATACCACAAAATGAATGGCCATGGGTGACGGGGGGGGGGGGGGGGGGGGGGGTAGACATGGGTGACAGGGGGTGGGGGGAGTAGACATGGGTGACAGGGATGGACAGGGAGGTAGGCAAGGCGGACATGGATGACTGGGGGTGGACATGTGTGATGGGGGGGGGGCAGAGGGTGGACCTGGGTGACAGTGGGGCGGTTTGGACAGGGTTGAGAAGGGGTAACAGAGGGGTGGAAAATGTACGGTACCCTAAGCAAACCGGCCCACGCAGATTGCAGTTCCACGAAAGTCCGGCGCAAATGCAGCTCGCTCCGATGTCGGGCACCATTTTCGTCCCACTGCGCCGCAAGGGGGAGGGGGAGGGCGGGGTTTGGAAGCAGGGGAAGCAGGAGGACGCAGTATCACATACAGATAAATGGTATATACTCTGGAAGGGAACTTTACATCATGTGATACCAGGAATGGACGACATCTAATTCTTAGATATGTAGCATGGAAGCATAAATAAAACTTCCTGCCCTTTTCTAACCAACTAAAGACGACTGGTAAAAACGCTTAAAGGGTACCTTTCATCAAAAAAACTTTTGATATATTATAGATTAATGTATGCAGAATAACTTTCCAATAGCATGTTATTAAAAAATATGCTTCTTTCTTTTAAATTTTTCACTTTGAAAAAATGACCACTAGGGGTCTCCCTACCAGTCCTTTTTTTTAAAATAGATTTCAGACTCATGCAGGAATCCTAAATCTCAGACTGCAGCCGGAACACAGACAAGCTCACCATTGCTCCCTGGCAGTGAGCAGTGGTGAGTTTGTTTGTGTTCCAGCTGCAGTCTGAGATTTGGGATTCCTGCATGAGTCTGAAATCTATAAAAAAAAAAAAAAGGACTGGTATGGAGACCCCTAGTGGTCATTTTTTCAAAGTAGGAAATTAAAAAGAAAGAAGCATATTTTTTTAATAACATGTTATTGGAAAGTTATTCTGCATACATTAATCTATAATATATCAAAGGTTTTTTTGATGAAAGGTACCCTTTAAAGACACAATTTAGAATATATATCCAATCCTTTGAACACTCATTTTGAGGGAACGCTAAGAAGCTTTCTTTGTGGGAAATTCACTTATATTAGTTTCATGGTAAATGGTATATGAAATAGACTATGCTATATGATTTAGATAAATGCACAAATATAAACAGATTACGCCCTGTTTTCTGCAAAAGTAAACATTATCTATATGTTACTCTTACCATCTCTTAAGAAAAAAAAGAAAAAACGGGTGCTCATAGTGCAATACGTCTAATTGTAAGAAAGCAAGGATCCCCTAAAAAGCTGAGAGCACAACCCCTTTGCTTGCATGTAGACTCGCTAGGTAGCTGGAGATCCTTTAGGTTGGAGGGGCAGCAGCTTGCAAGTAAGCCTGGTGCTTGCAAAGGCAACAGTAAGAAATCTTCAGAGAGGTAGCGGGATCATGGGAAATCCCATATTAAATGCCGTAGGTATTAACCCCTTAAGGACCAAGGACGTACCGGTACGTCCTTGGTCCTGCTCCCGTGATATAACGCTGGGTTACACGGTAACCCCGCATCATATCACGGCGGGCCCGGCGTCATAGTGAAGCCGGGACCCGCCGCTAATAGCGCGCAGCGCCGATCGTGGCGCCGCGCGCTATTAACCTTTTAGCCGCGCGCTCAGAGCTGAGCCACGCGGCTAAAAGTGAAAGTGAAAACTGCCGGTTAGCTCAGTGGGCTTTTCGGGATAGCCGCGGCGAACAGCTTACAGGACAGCTGGAGGGTCCCTACCTGCCTCCTCGCTGTCCGATCGCCAAGTGACTGCTCAGTGTCTGAGATCCAGGCATGAGCAGTCAAGCGGCAGAATCATCGATCACTGGTTTCCTATGAGAAATCAGTGATCAATGATGAAGATCAGTGTGTGCAGTGTTATAGGTCCCTATGGGAGCTATAACACTGCAAAAAAAAGTGAAAAAAAAAGTGAATAAAGATAATTTAACCCCTCCCCTATTAAAAGTTTGAATCACCCCCCTTTTCCCATAAAAAAAAAAAAACACAGTGGAAATAAAAATAAAAATAAACATATATGGTATCACCGCGTGCAAAAATGTCCAAATTATAAAAAATATATCGTTAATTAAACCGCTCGGTCAATGGCGTGCGCGCAAAAAAATTCCAAAGTCCAAAATAGTGCATTTTTGGTCACTTTTTATATCATTTTAAAAATGAATAAAAAGCGATCAATAAGTCCTATCAATGCAAAAATTGTACCGTTAAAAACTTCAGATCACCTACCTATATAAAAGTAGGGTATCATTTTAATCGTATGGACCTACAAAATAAAGATAAGGTGTCATTTACCGAAAAATGTACTACGTAGAAACGGAAGCCCCCAAAAGTTACAAAACTGTGTTTTTTTTCCAATTTTGTCGCACAATGATTTTTTTTCCGTTTCACCGTAGATTTTTGGGCAAAATGACTGACGTCATTACAAAGTAGAATTGGTGGTGCAAAAAACAAGCAATCATATGGATTTTTAGGTGCAAAATTGAAATAGTTATGATGTTTTAAAGGCAAGGAGCAAAAAACGAAAATGCAAAAACGGAAAAAACCCCGGTCCTTAAGGGGTTAAGCTCCTTCCCCAATAAGAAGAACAAATTGCTAATTTGTTCTTCTTATTGGGGAATGCGCTTAATACCCACAGTATTTTGGGGATTTGTTCGGGACTCCTCACTCTACATCTCCAAGGGGTTTCCCAATACCACAAAATGAATGGCCATGGGTGACGGGGGGGGGGGGGGGAGTAGACATGGGTGACAGGGATGGACAGGGAGGTAGGCAAGGCGGACATGGATGACAGGGGGCAGGGGGTGGACATGTGTGATGGGGGGGGGGCAGAGGGTGGACCTGGGTGACAGTGGGGCGGTTTGGACAGGGTTGAGAAGGGGTAACAGAGGGGTGGAAAATGTACGGTACCCTAAGCAAACCGGCCCACGCAGATTGCAGTTCCACGAAAGTCCGGCGCAAATGCAGCTCGCTCCAATGTCGGGCACCATTTTCGTCCCACTGCGCCGCAAGGGGGAGGGCGGGGTTTGGAAGCAGGAGGACGCAGTATCACATACAGATAAATGGTATATACTCTGGAAGGGAACTTTACATCATGTGATACCAGGAATGGACGACATCTAATTCTTAGATATGTAGCATGGAAGCATAAATAAAACTTCCTGCCCTTTTCTAACCAACTAAAGACGACTGGTAAAAACGCTTAAAGGGTACCTTTCATCAAAAAAACTTTTGATATATTATAGATTAATGTATGCAGAATAAAAGGATCCCCTAAAAAGCTGAGAGCACAACCCCTTTGCTTGCATGTAGACTCACTAGGTAGCTGGAGATCCTTTAGGTTGGAGGGGCAGCAGCTTGCAAGTAAGCCTGGTGCTTGCAAAGGCAACGGTAAGAAATCTTCAGAGAGGTAGCGGGATCATGGGAAATCCCATATTAAATTCCAAAAATGCCGTAGGTATTAACCCCTTAAGGACCAAGGACGTACCGGTACGTCCTTGGTCCTGCTCCCGTGATATAACGCTGGGTTACACGGTAACCCCGCATCATATCACGGCGGGCCCGGCATCATAGTGAAGCCGGGACCCGCCGCTAATAGCGCGCAGCGCCGATCGTGGCGCCGCGCGCTATTAACCCTTTAGCCGCAAGCTCAGAGCTGAGCCACGCGGCTAAAAGTGAAAGTGAAAACTGCCAGTTAGCTCAGTGGGCTTTTCGGGATAGCCGCGGCGAACAGCTTACAGGACAGCTGGAGGGTCCCTACCTGCCTCCTCGCTGTCCGATCGCCAAGTGACTGCTCAGTGTCTGAGATCCAGGCATGAGCAGTCAAGCGGCAGAATCATCGATCACTGGTTTCCAATGAGAAATCAGTGATCAATGATAAAGATCAGTGTGTGCAGTGTTATAGGTCCCTATGGGAGCTATAACACTGCAAAAAAAAGTGAAAAAAGATAATTTAACCCCTCCCCTATTAAAAGTTTGAATCACCCCCCTTTTCCCATAAAAAAAAAAACACAGTGGAAATAAAAATAAACATATATGGTATCACCGCGTGCAAAAATGTCCAAATTATAAAAAAATATATCGTTAATTAAACAGCTCGGTCAATGGCGTGCGCGCAAAAAAATTCCAAAGTCCAAAATAGTGCATTTTTGGTCACTTTTTATATCATTTAAAAATAAATAAAAAGCGATCAATAAGTCCTATCAATGCAAAAATTGTACCGTTAAAAACTTCAGATCACGGCGCAAAAAATGAGCCCTCATACCGCCCCATACACGGAAAAATAAAAAAGTTATAGGGGTCAGAAGATGACAATTTTAAACGTATTAATTTTCCTGCATGTAGTTATGATTTTTTCCAGAAGTACGACAAAATCAAACCTATATAAGTAGGGTATCATTTTAATCGTATGGACCTACAAAATAAAGATAAGGTGTCATTTACCGAAAAATGTACTACGTAGAAACGGAACCCCCAAAAGTTACAAAACTGTGTTTTTTTTTTCAATTTTGTCGCACAATGATTTTTTTTCCGTTTCACCGTAGATTTTTGGGCAAAATGACTGACGTCATTACAAAGTAGAATTGGTGGTGCAAAAAACAAGCAATCATATGGATTTTTAGGTGCAAAATTGAAATAGTTATGATGTTTTAAAGGCAAGGAGCAAAAAACGAAAATGCAAAAACGGAAAAAACCCCGGTCCTTAAGGGGTTAATATCCTTCCCCAATAAGAAGAACAAATTGCTAATTTGTTCTTCTTATTGGGGAATGTGCTTAATACCCACAGTATTTTGGGGATTTGTTCGGGACTCCTCACGCTACATGTCTGAAGAATCTTACCATCTCAGTCTGGAGAGAAGAGGCAAAAGATCGATTCACCATATTACTGGCATATTTCAATCCACATGTTCCGATTTGCCTTTATCAAATAAGAAGCCATTTCTCTCTTAACGAGATCATCAGGATTTTACTTCACCTGGAAACACTGGGTCCAATGCATCGTCATGGGTAGCCATTGTCTTACTGTGGAACGTCTCACCATGAGCTTTCATGATCCCGCCCCTTAGATGTTTTCTAGTGATGTAAAGAGGTCCTGGACATTCTATGACTCCTCCCTTATACTGAATACATCTCAGGTCTGTGTAAGAAGAAGCTTCTCTTTATTCATGTTTCTTTGTCCCCTTTTCTTGTGTCTCCCCATAACATGTGCTCATTACCCGAAAAGTAACCAATTGCTATACACCCCCTAGATTGGAATTCTCTAATTGTTGTAGACTGGATGTGTATGGATGCAGATTAATACGTACGTCATCATTACCTACATTTTATACTTTCTACCGATCTAATGCCAATGTACTAATTCAGTAGATTGCACTCTAGTATCAATTTTCGCTTATTAAAACCCACTTGCAAGGAAGGAGTTACTACACTTAGTGCACATGTTTGCTATGTAACAAGGAAAAAGCTGATACACACAAGAAAACCTCCCATCCAGCAGATGCCCAAAAAATACCCTTAGTCAAGATTGATCCATTGTTCATCGAGGACATAGTCTGCTATTATACAGATAAAAAAAAACACAAATAGACGTTTAATTACTTCTAACAATATTCCAAAGTCTATATAAATATAAGTAGCATAACCTGTGTGTGAATCTAAAAAATAATATATATCTTCAGATGTCACCACAATATTTGTGTTTATGACAATGACACATGCCATTATGGATTATTTGCAATATTCTGAAATAAGTTTGATTACGCCAGAATATCAAAACATCTAACTACAGCCTCCCTTATGTCTCCCCCTAACCCCCACCAACGCCGAATGTCCTGTGTATGAATTGTAACATGCATGGAGACATATATCTCTCACTAATTGGTATATAGGGAGAAATATTTGAAGATAATTACGAAATTCAACCAACACATTGTGAGTGACCACTTACTAGTGATTGATTCAGGCCCACTAGTCCTGACAGAACTTCAATTTTGTCATAGATGCCTTTGTGGACCAGCAGGTTCCTCTTGTCTTTTTCGTACTGTGACATTGATGGCTAGGGCTGCTTTACGGAGCTGGCACTTGGTGGAATGTATGGTGCATATTCATTCTTCTGATAAAGCTATACTTATTTCTACTTGGCACACAGATCCTGTGGGAGACTAGACATGTTATTTGTTTCACATTATGTTCTCCTCTTTCAAGCCCCTTGGTACAGCAGTTTGTTTTGATCATGCCCTCTGTTTGTGTCTTTATCCCTGCCTGGAGGGAGTCCAGGAACTGGATATGGGGTCTCAAAAAATCTTTACATAAAGCTCAGGTTTGAAAGGGTGCCAAACCATAGGAGACTTTGTTGTTATGTATGAGAATGATCCCACATCTTCACTGATACAGTGTGAGGCTTTAAAGGGGTACTCCGGTGGAAAACTTTTTTTTTTTTTAATCAACTGGTGCCAGAAAATTAAATAGATTTGTAAATTACTTCTATTAAAAAATATTAATCCTTCCAGTACTTATTAACTGCTGAATATTACAGAGGAAATTCTTTTCTTTTTGGAACACAGAGCTCTCTGCTGACATCATGACCACAGTGCTCTCTGCTGACATCTCTGTCCATTTTAGGAACTGTCCAGAGCAGCATATGTTTTCTATGGGGATTTTCTCCTACTCTGGACAGTCCTTAAAATGGACAGAGGCGTCAGCAGAGAGCACTGTGATCATGATGTCAGTAGAGAGCTCTGTGTTCCAAAAAAATATATAATTTCCTCTTTAGTATTCAGCAGATAATAAATAATGGAAGCATTAAGATTTCTTAATAGAAGTAATTTACAAATCTGTTTAACTTTCTGGCACCAGTTGATAAAAAATAAAAAAAAGTTTTCTACCAGAGTACCCCTTTAAGCTTCTGCTGAGCTGGATGAGAAAATTGATGCTTATATAGTTGATACTGTCCTTCCTGTACTGGTTTGGGAGGTTTTGCATGCCATTGATTCCTCCTTTAAAGACTTGAAATTAAAGGCTGAGATTTCCTCCTTGGTGGAAAAGACAAGGATCGGACGGCTTCGCAGCTGAATTTTGTAATATATTCTGAACAGTGCTCCTAGCCCTTCTTAACAAATGTTTTAATGCTATTTCTCCATCTTTTTCCCTTTCTGGGAAAGCATTGGAGGAACAGTTGGTGGTCTTGCCCAAGCCTAACAAGGACCCTTTCTATTGTATTAACTATAGGCCTATCTCGCTTATTTATTGTGATATTAAAATGTTCTCTAAGCTTTTTCCTTAACACTTGATATCGCGCACTCAAGAGTAATCAGGTTGGTTTTGTACCAGACTGGGACAATACCATATGGACCATTTCTCTGATATGTCATGTTTTCTGCACTGGCTTTCCTATTCATTGACAAAAAAAACAAAACCTTTGATGCACTAAAGGTTCTTAGAAGCCTCTCTATGACAGATCGGTTTGTGCTCCTGTTTTAGTAAGCGTGTGATGGTTTTTTATTCTTCTCCGATGGTCAGGGTCAGAGCTAATGGGCTATCATCTGATTTATTTGATATCCAGAATGGTACTTGGCAGGGTTGTTTTCTCCCCCCCCCCCCCCTTAATGTTGACATCAGGGGGCTGGAGGTTGGACAGAACCAATGATGCCAAAGATTTGTTCTTATTTGTTTCCTTCTCTGATATTTTCCTGTCTTCTATCTATTATTTGACAGGTTTGTGGCTCTGGCTAGCTGTAAAGTGAATCTTTCTAAATTAGAGGGCTTGAATATATCTTTCTGACCAAAAACTGCATATTATACTACCCCATATACAGCCCAATTTCCTCCCTTTATTTTGAATGGGGGTGTTATGATTCCTGTTGAACATTACTGTTACGCCGAGCGCTCCGGGTCCCTGCTCCTCCCCGGAGCGCTCGCGGCGTTCTCCTCTCTGCAGCGCCCTGGTCAGACCCGCTGACCGGGAGCGCTGCACTGACACTCACGATGGGGATGCGATTCGCATAGTGGGACGCGCCCGCTCGCGAATCGCATCCCAAGCCACTTACCTGTCCCGGCTGTCACGTTCTGGCGCGCGCGGCTCCGCCCCCAAGGGCGTGCGCCAGCTTTCTAAGATTTAAAGGGCCGGTGCACCAATGATTGGTGCCTGGCCCAATCAGTCTATTAGCCTCCACCTGCTCCCTGCTCATATAACCTTACTTCCCCTTCCCTTCCTGGCCGGATCTTGTTGCCTTGTGCCAGAGAAAGCGTTTAGTGTATGTCCCAAGCCTGTGTTCCAGACCTTCTGCTGTTTCCCCTGACTACGACCCTTGCTGCCTGCCCTGACCTCTGCTACGTCCGACCTTGCTCTTGCCTTGTCCTTTTGTACCGCGCCTGTCTCAGCAGTCAGAGAGGTTGAGCCGTTGCCGGTGGATTCGACCTGGTTGCTACCGCCGCAGCAAGACCATCCCGCTTTGCGGCGGGCTCTGGTGAATACCAGTAGTAACTTAGAACCGGTCCACCGGTACGGTCCACGCCAATCCCTCTCTGACACAGAGGATCCACCTCCAGCCTGCCGAATCATAACAATTACTTTTTATATCCTTTAAATTACCTCTTGTTACAGAAGAAAGAAAGGTAACTGATCTTAATATGTATCATCAGTGACCTGGTCAGTTTTAGGAATGGGATTAAAATGGATATGTTGTCTAGGTTTTTATTAGGGATGTTCCGATATCGATACTGGACATTTATATGAGTACATGTACTCGTGCAAATGTCCCCAGCGCCCAATCGATACCTGCCGGCAGGAACCCTGCCGATAGGTATCACTGAGGAAGGTGTGCACATTACCTGAACTATGAGCACACGTCATAGCTAGGACCTGTGGCTAATGCCGGACATCACCGATTGCAGTGATGTCCGGCATTAACCCTTTAGATGCCGCAATGAAAGTTGATCACGGTGTCTAAAAGTCCTAAGATTAACTGCCGATTAGCTCAGGGATGATGACCGGGATCACCGGGGGAAAATCACAGTGTCCCATTAAGCTGAGAGGACGGCCGGAGATCCCTTACCGTGCTCCATGCCGTCCGATCGTCGCTCCTATACTGCTGCTGGCAGGCAGTAGTAAAGGAGCACCGATAACACTGATCAATGCTATGCTATAGCATTGATCAGTGTATTAAATCTGCAGATTGCATGTAATAGTCCCCTATGGGGACTTTAAAAATTGTTTACAAAAAATGTGTAAAACATTTTTTAGAATAACAAATGTGAATTAACCCCTTCCCTTCTAAAAATTTTAATTTCATCCCTTTTCAAAAATTGTATATTTTTTAATATAAAAAATCCTTTCCTCTTATAAAAACTATAAAAAGACATTCCTTTTTGCCATTAAAGAAAAAAGAAATAAAATAAAAATAACGTCACATGACATCAAGAAACATCAGGACATCCCTAGATTTTATACCTCTTGAAAACATTTGGGTAGATTTATTAAAACCTGTGCAGAGGAAAAGCTGACCAGTTGCCCATAGCAACATATAAGAGTGCTCCTTTCATTTTTCAAAGGCATTTATAAAAATGAAAGGTGCAATCTGATTGGTTGTGATCTGATTGGTCCGGCCCCTGCCACCAACTTTGCCATGGCCAGGGGCTGACTGACCAGTCATGGTATGGTGATATTGTTCAGTTCTGGTATGGCAGTGTTATTCAGCCCCAATATAATGGTACTGTTCAGTTCTGGTATGGTTGTGTTGACTCACAGTATGGTGGTATTGTTCAGTTCTGTTATGGCAGTGTTATTTAGTCATAGTATGGGGGTTTTGTTCAGTTCTGGTATGGCGGTGTTATTTAGTCATGGTATGAGGGTATTGTTTAGCTTTGTATGGCGTTGTTATCAAGTCATAGTATGGTGGTATTGTTCATAGTTACATAGTTACATAGTTAGTACGGTCGAAAAAAGACATATGTCCATCAAGTTCAACCAGGGAATTGAAGGGTAGGGGTGTGGCGCGATATTGGGGAAGGGATGGGATTTTATATTTCTTCATAAGCATTAATGTTATTTTGTTCCAGGAATGTATCTAATCCTGTTTTAAAGCTGTTAATTTTTCCTGCTGTGACCAGTTCCTGAGGTAAGTTCAGTTTTGGTATGGCTAAACTCTGTATACAGATTGGGGTACTGGGGCACAGTCTACACCAATGAACACCAAGTGGAGGTTATGTGTTAATATGCGGAACATATATTTATCAATCAAGGGGTACTCCGGCGCTTAGACATCTTATCCCCTATCCAAAGGATAGGGGATAAGATGCTGGGGACCCCCGTGATCTTGCATGCCGCACCCCGTTTATAACCAGTCCCCGGAGTGTGTTCGCTCCGGGTCTGATTACTGTTGATCAAGGGGCCGGAGCGTTGTGACAGCTGTCACGCCCCCTCCCATAGGCTTGCATTGAGGGGGCGGAGTGTGACGTCACACAGGCGGAGCCTTGACGTCACAACGCTCCGGCCCCGTGATTGACAGTAATCAGACCTGGAGCGAACACGCTCCGGGGACTGATTATAAACTGGGTGCGCTGTGCAAGATCACGGGGGTCCCCAGCCCCTTTGGATAGGGGATAAGATGTCTAAGCGCAGGAGTACCCCTTTAATGGTAAAGCACCCCTCTTAACTTTATTTATAGCTTGCAAGTAATAAAGCCATTTTATATTATACATGGCTGTGGGGTGGCCATAAAACAGAGGCAGAAATGTGCCTGAAATCAGACAGAATTTACATGTTCTAGAATTTTTACAGAAATGTCTTCACTTGAAAATCTGTAGTATTTATATGAATAGAGTTGTTCTTTACATCATTTTATTAATCATTATAATAAAAAGTTATAGTAAAATAAATAGTCAATATTTTACTGTGTCAAGAATGCTCCAGTTTTTTTATGTTTACATTTATGTTACCAAAATCTAATCTAAGTTTTCACCACTGCCTTTATTCATTATAATTTTAAGTTTGATGGAAATACATATATTAAGTAAAACTTTTTTTTTTTATTATCTTTTTTTGTTTCTCCTTCTCAGCTTCTTGGCGTTTTCTGAGCGCCTCTTCTTCTGCCTTTTTCCTTTCTTCCTTTAACTCCTTGTAGCGCCATTTTGGGATCTGTAAGTAGGTATTGTCTTTGTCTTTCCTTGCTTTGTCAGGATAGTATGTTGGTGTGGGAGCCTTGGTGATGCGAACTTTTGGAATTATGTATCCTGGCCTCACACTGCTTCTTCTTAGTATATTTAACGGTAAAAGACTTGTTCTTCTTATAGCCATCACATCAGTTCTTTGTAAGGAATGTGGTTGAAGACTAGCTCTTCTCTCTTTTTTCTTGGAAATTACAGTAACTGTTGAGTTATGGAAAAGTTTTTCATGAGACTTTTCATCTAAAGCTCTGCATTTATTTGCTCCCTTTTTTCTCATAATCTCCTGCACAGAGTATCTACGTTTCCCAACACATGGGGGACTGTCGGGACACACTGTTCTGCAACTAACTGCAACAAATGGGCTGTTTATGCTTGTTGTGATTTTTACCATGTGATCAAGCACACCATCCTCCTCAGGTTGACTAAAATAATTAAAAGTAAATGCTGATTTAATACATTCTGAAATTTTCTGCGCACATGATTTTGGTTCTGCAGCCTTCGCAAGGAGTTCTTTCATTTTAGGCCATTCCATTTGGAATTGATTACTAAATTGTTCTGGGGATGGTTTGTCTATGAGTCGTTGCATCAGATAGGCTGTGTCATATCTTCCTGTAAATCTTGCCCATTCTCTGGAGGTCAAACCACGATTTGGATCCACTGCTTGAATATCAGCACCTAAAAAAATCAAATGTGTTTATTAGAAATATCTTTAATAAGATAATGTCAGGTATAAGGTTAATTAAAATGAAATGATCAAATATGTTTTCCAGTTTTCTTTTACCAGACACCATGCTACCATGAAGGCTGGTCATACACACAGGGCCGGATTAATATAGGGGCATATGGAGCTGCAGCTTCAGGCCCCCTCCCCCCCCCACCAAAATAAGAAGAGTATCAGGAAACATTGGTCACCATATTCACCATCGCTGGACACCATACTGAGGTGAGTTAACCCCTTGGGGACGGAGCCCATTATAACCCTAAGGACGGGAGCATTTTTTGCAAATCTGACCACTATCACTTTATGCATTAATAACTCTGAGATGCTTTTACTTATATATTTCATTCCGAGAAGGTTTTTTCGTGACATATTATACATTATGTTATTGGTAAATTTACGTCAATACTTGCATCATTTCTTGGTGAAAAATTGAAAATTTTCATGATAAATTTGAAAATTTTGCATATTTCTAACTTTGAAGCTCTCTTGTAAGGAAAAGGGACATGTCAAATAAATTACATATTGATTCATATATACAATATGTCTACTTTATATTTGCATCATAAAGTTCAGATGTTTTAACTTTTTGAAGACATTAGAGGGCTTCAAAATATAGCAGCAATTTTCCAATTTTTACCGAAAATTTCAAAATCTGAATTTTTCAGGGACCAGTTAAGTTTAGAAGTGAATTTGAGGGTCATTATGTTGGAAATTCCCTATAATGGACCCCATTATGAAAACTGCAACCCTCAAAGTATTCAAAATAACATTCATTAAGTGTGTTAACCCTTTAGCTGTTTCACAGGAATAGCAGCAAAATGGAGGAGAAAAATCTAAATCTCCATTTTTTACACTAAAATGTTATTGTAGCCCCATTTTTTCATTTTTAAAAGGGGTAAAAGGTAAAAAGGCCCCCCAAAACTTGTAATTCATTTTCTCCCGAGTAAGGACATACCTCATATGTGGATGTAAAGGGCTCTGTGGGTGCACTAGAGGGCTCAGAAGGGAAGGAGCGACAATGGTATTTTGGAGAGCGAATTTTGCTGAAATGGTTTTTGGGGGGCATGTCGCATTTAGGAAGCCCCCATGATGCCAGAACAGTAAAAAAAAAGAACACATGGCATACCATTTTGGAAACTACACCCCTTAAGGAACGTAACAAGGGGTATATTGAGCCTTAACACCCCACAGGTGATTGACGAACTTTCGTTAAAGTCGTACGTAAAAATGAAAAATTTGATTTTTAACACTAAAATGCTGGTGTTACCACAAACTTTTCATTTTCACAAGGAGTATTAGGAAAAAATTCCCCACAAAATTTGTAACCCCATTTCTCTCGAGTAACAAAATACCTCATATGTGGATGTAAAGTGGTCTGTGGGCGCACTAGAGGGCTTAGAAGGGAAGGAGCGGCATTGGGCTTTTGGAGAGCGAATTTTGCTGAAATGGTTTTTGGGGGCATGTCACATTTAGGAAGCCCCCATGATCCGAGAATAGTAAAAAAAAAAAAAAAACACATGGCATACTATTTAGGAAACTACACCCCTTAAGGAATGTAACAAGGGGTACAGTGAGCCTTAACACTCCACAGGTGATTGACGAACTTTTGTAAAATTGGGACGTAAGAAAAAACACACATTGTTTTCAATAAAATGCTGGTGTTGATAGGGATGACCCTTATGTTTCTAATGACTGATCAATATAATAATACTAATATGCCATTTGCTGCTGGAAAAATATATTTGTTCCCTAGCCCTTAACCCATATACATCAGAATGCTATCTGCTCGTGACTCCGGATTGAGACCTTGCCATGACGCCATGCAGATGACGCCATGCAGGAGTAGAAAGACAAAATATTTGATGAACAGAAACTTCTGCCAAGAAATTAATGCACACTAGATATGCTAATATATACGGACACAATAATAACAACAAATCAAAAAATAACATTCTAATTGTGATGTCATAACTAACCCTCCTCTTTTTTCGAATGTAAAAAAACAAATTTACTTCCTGTATTAAACAGAACTCTTTGGGGAACAGCTGAGTTTCCTGCTAAGAAAGAGTGTAGCTACCAACATCCTCTGTGTGGTGTATATTTTCTTATGTCGACACTTAGCAAAATATATAGCAGCACAGTCAATCACATTTGGAAGCCTCCCCTCGGTCCATCCTTATCAGTGTCACCCCAAACTTTTCATTTTCACCAGGGGTAATAGGAGAAACAGCGCCCAAAATGTTATAACCCCATTTCTTCAGAGTATGGAAATACCCCATATGTAGATGTAAAGTGCTCTGTGGGCGAACTACAATGCTCAGGAGAGAAGGAGCATCATTGGGCTTATGGAGAGAGAATTTGGTTGGAATGGAAGTCGGGGGCCATGTGCGTTTAACATAGCCCCCGTGGTGCCAGAACAGTGGACCCTCCCCACCTGTGACCCCATTTTGGAAACTACACCCCTCACAGAATTTAATAAGGGGCACAGTGAGTATTTACACCCCACTAGCGTTTGACAGATCTTTGGAACAGTGGGCTGTGCAAATGAAAAATAAAATTTTTCATTTTTACGGGCGACTGTTCAAAAAATGTGGGGTGTAAATGTTCACTGTATGCCTTATTACATTCTGTGAGGGATGTACTTTCCAAAATGGAGTCATATGTGGAGGGGATCCACTGTTTTGGCACCATGGGGGCTTTGTAAACGCACATAGCCTTCAATTCCAGCCTAATTCTCTCTCAAAAAGCCCAATGGCGCTCCTTCTCTTTAGAGCATTGTTGTTCGCCAGCAGAGAACTTTACATCCACATATGAGGTATGTTCTTACTCAGAAGAAATGGTGTTACAAATTTGGGGGGCTTTTTTCCTATTACCCCTTGTGAAAATGAAAAATTTGGGGTAACACCAGCATTTCAGGGAAAAGAAACAGATTTTTTATTTTCATGTCCAACTTTAACGAAAATTTGTCAGAGACCTGTGGGGTGTTAAGGTGTTAAATGGGGGCACGTGTTTTTTTTGCGTTTGTCACGATTCGGCTTCCAGGTAGTGGATCCTCTGTGTCAGCGAGGGATTGGCGTGGACCGTGCTAGTGGACCGGTTCTAAGAGGCTACTGGTTTTCACCAGAGCCCGCCGCAAAGCGGGATGGTCTTGCTGCGGCAGTAGCAACCAGGTCGTATCCACTAGCAACGGCTCTACCTCGCTGACTGCTGAGAAGGCGTGGGACAGAAGGACTAGGCAGAGGCAAGGTCAGACGTAGCAGAAGGTCGGGGGCAGGCGGCAAGGTTCGTAGTCAGGATGGGTAGCAGAAGTTCAGGTACACAGGCTTTGGACACACAAAACGCTTTCACTGGCACAAGGCAACAAGATCCGGCAAGGGAGTGCATGGGAGGAGGTCAGATAAAGGCAGGGAGCAGATGGGAGCCAATTAAGCTAATTGGGCCAGGCACCAATCATTGGTGCGCTGGCCCTTTAAGTCGCAGAGAGCTGGCGCGCGCGCGCCCTAGAGAGCGGAGCCGCGCGCGCCAGCACATGACAGCAGGGGACCGAGACGGGTAAGTGACCTGGGATGCGATTCGCGAGCGGGCGCGTCCCGCTGTGCGAATCGCATCCCCGACGGCCATGACAGTGCAGCGCTCCCGGTCAGCGGGACTGACCGGGGCGCTGCGGGGAGAGAGACGCCGTGAGCGCTCCGGGGAGGAGCGGGGACCCGGAGCGCTAGGCGTAACAGCGTTCATGTCAGAACTGCTGTTACTACCAGCCCCCTCTGTGTAAATCACCAATTTAGGCCTCAAATGTACATGGCTCTCTCACTCCTGAGCCATGTAGTTCGTCCGCAGAGCATTTTACGTCCACATATGGGGTATTTCCGTACTCAGAAAAAATTGTGTTAGAGAATTTTTTTTCTCCTTTTACCTCTTGTGAAAATGAAAAGTATAAGGCAACACCAGCATGTTAGTGTAAAAATAGAAATTTTTTTTAAACTAAAATGGTGGTGTAGGCCCCAACTTTACCTTTTCATAAGAGGTAAAAGGAGAAAAATGCCCCCAAAATTTGTATGCAATTTCTCCTGAGTACGGAAATACCCCATATGTGGCACTAAACTGTTGCCTTGAAACGACAGGGCTCTGAAGTGAGAGAGCACCATGCGCATTTGAGGCCTAAATGAGGAATTTGCAATAGGGGCGGACCCGGATACAAGGATGGGGCTTGTCTCCTGTAGTGTAGTGCAGTGTTTTCAGGGTGCACTCACACGGTTGGGTTCACAGGGAGTTTCCCGCTGGGAGTTTGAGCTGCAGCGGAAAATTTGCCGCAGCTCAAACTTGTAGAAGGAAACCCACTGTAAACCCGCCCGTGTGAATGTACCCTGTGCGGGGTGCCCCAAACCTTCAGCTGTGGCAAAACTACAACTCCCAGAATGCACTAACAGACCATACGTGCTGGAAGTTGTAGTTTTGCAACATCTGGAGGGCTACAGTTTGGATACCACAGTATAGTGGTCTCCAAACTGTGCCACTTCAGATGTTGCAAAACTACAACTCCCAGCATGTCCAGACAGTCAGTGCATGCTGAAAGTTGTAGTTTTGCAACATCTGGCGGACTACAGTTTAGAGACCACTACATAGTGGTCTCCAAACTGTGGCCCTCCAGATGTTGCAAAACTACAACTCCCAGCATACCAGGACAGCCTTTGGATGTCTGGGCATGCTGGGAGTTGTAGTTTTGCAGCTTTTAGAAGGCCACAGTGAAGATCACTTACCGCAATCTTCACTGCAGCCTTCGTCGCGGCTACTCGGAGATGCCTCTGCCGGTCCGGGTAAGCCGGCCATGCTCCCCCCCTCAACGCCTGTGTTCCCCCCCCTTGCCATCCGTGTTCCACCCCTCACTGCCCGGACTTCAATCGGTGGTCAGAGCGGGGGAAATTAACTATAACCCCCCCCCCCCCGCCCCCTCCTGCCATTGGTGGTCGTTCTGACCGACCAATGGCAGAGGATAGGAGGAGATGGCAACACTGCTACCTCGCTCCTATCCTTTAGGATGGCCGGAGCTGTGTCTGACAGCTCTGATCATTCTTATTTTCCGGTGATAGGGTCACCAGTGACCTGATTGGCCCGGATCACTGCAAATCGCTGGTCTGAATTGACCAGCGATTTGCGGTGATCGCCGACATCCCTTAAGTGATGGGACGGTGATCACAGCCCTTCCTTAAGTGATGGGACGCTAGGGCGTATCCATACGCCCTCTGTCCCCAAGGAGTTAAGTTATAGTGCAACATGATGGGAGTTGTAGTTGTGGGTCAGCTGCAGAACCCTAGGCTGTATCAGAACATACTGGGAGTTGTAGCTAATAATTAATTGCAACTCCCAGCATACCCTGGCACAGCCTATGGCTCTGCAGCTGATCCACAATTTTTACTACATTTTTTTTTTTAAGTGGGCAGATCAAGTCAATTACAGTTTCATTTTCGGACCCTACTTAGATAGCTAACTACGGTGGGGCAAAAGTATTTAGTCAGCCACCAATTGTGCAAGTTCTCCCATTTAAAAAGATGAGAAAGGCCTGTAATTTTCATCATAGGTATACCTCAACTATGAGAGACATAATGAGAAAAAAAATCCTTAAATTCGCATGGTCTGATTTTGAAAGAATTTATTTGCAAATTATAGTGGGAAGTAAGTATGTGGTCAATAACAAAAGTTCATCTCCTTATATATCCTTTGTGGCAATGACATTCAGGACATCCCTGTGTCCCGAAAAATCGGTTCAGGACACAAGGATGTCCCTCCCAGCGGTTTCCTCTCTGCGGCAGCCCCCGCGTTAACTTTAAAAACGCAGGGGCCGCCGGGAGGTAGTGCACGCAGGGACGTCACTGACGTACCTGCGTGCGCCCATAGCAGAAAAGCAGAGTGGAGCGGAGCATCGAGGAGGACGCGCGCACGTGGTAAGTGACCAGCGGAATGTCATCTTCAGTGTTCTGACCTCCGCTCCCCTTGGTCCCGGGACCTACTGCTATGGCCCATAGGGGAGCATTTTGTCCTATTATCCTTTGTAAAAAAATTAATTTGAGAGAAAACTAGCATTTTAGTAAAAAAAAAAAAAAAACATTTACACATCCAACTTTAACGAAAAGTCGTCAAACACCTGTGGGGTGTTAAGGCTCACTGGACCCCTTGTTACATTCATTGAGGGGTGTAGTTTCCAAAATAGTATGCCATGTTTTTTTTGTTTTTTTTGTTTTTTGTTTTTTGCTGTTCTGGCACCATAGGGGCTTCCTAAATGTGACATGCTCCCCCAAAAACCATGTCAGAAAAACTCACTCTCCAAAATCCCACTGTCGCTCCTTCCCTTCTGAGCCCTCTACTGCGCCCACCGAACACTTGACACACACATATGAGGTATTTTCTTACTCGGGAGAAATTGGGTTACACATTTTAGGAAGTTTTCTCTCGTTTTACCCCTTGTAAAAATTCAGTAACTGAGTCTACAAGAACATGCCAGTGTAAAAAATAAAGATTTTGAATTTTCTCCTTCACTTTGCTGCTATTCCTGTGAAACATCTAAAGGGTTAACAAACCTCTTGAATGTCATTTTGAATACTTTGAGGGGTGCAGTTTTTATAATTGGGTCATTTGTGGGGTGTTTCTAATATGAAGGCCCTTCAAATCAACTTCAAAACAGAACTGGTCCCTGAAAAATTCAGATTTTGAAAATTTTGTGGAAAATTGTTGCTATACTTTGAAGACCTCTGATGTCTCCCAAAAGTAAAAACATGTCAACTTTATGATGGAAACATAAAGTAGACATATTGTATATGTGAATCAATATATAATTGATTTGAAATATTCATTTTCCTTATAAGCAGAGAGATTCAAAGTAAAAAAAAATGCAACATTTTCAATTTTTTCATCAAATTTGGGAATTTTTCACCAAGAAATTATGCAAGTATCGACAAAATTTTACCACTATCTTAAAGTAGATTATGTCACGAAAAAACAATCTCGGAATCAGAATGAAAGGTAAAAGCATTCCAGAGTTATTAATGTTTAAAGTGACAGTGGTCAGATGTGCCAAAAATTGCCGGGTCCTACACTGAAAATTGGCTGGGTCCTTAAAGGGGTACTCCGGTGAAAAACTTTTTTTTTTTTTTAAATCAACTGGTGCCAGAAAGTTAAACAGATTTGTAAATTACTTCTATTAAAAAAATCTTAAAGGGGTACTCCGCCCCTAGACATCTTATCCAAAGGATAGGGGATAATATGTCAGATCGCCGCGGTCCCGCTGCTGGGGACCCCGGGGATCGCTGCTGCAGCACCCCGCTATCATTACTATGCAGAGCAAGATCGCTCTGCACGTAATGACGGGCAATACAGGGGCCGGAGCATCGTTACGTCATGGCTCCACCCCTCATGACATCACGGCCTGCCCCGTCAATACAAGTCTATGGGAGGGGGCGTGGTGGTCGTCACGCCCCCTGCCATAGACTTGCATTAAGGGGACGGGCCGTGATGTCATGAGGGGCGGAGCCATGATGTCACTCTGCTCCGGCCCCTGTATCGCCTGTCAATACGCACAGAGCGAACTCGCTCTGTGCAGTAATGATGGCGGGGTGCCGCAGCGGCGATCCCCGGCGTCCCCAGCAGCGGGACCGCGGCGATCTAACATCTTATCCTCTATCCTTTGGATAGGGGATAAGATGCCAGGGGCGGAGTACCCCTTTAATCCTTCCTGTACTTATTAGCTGCTGAATACTACAGCGGAAATTATTTTCTTTTTGGAACACAGAGCTGTCTGCTGACATCATGAGCACAGTGCTCTCTGCTGACATCTCTGTCCATTTTAGGAACTGCCCAGAACAGCATATGTTTGCTATGGGGATTTCCTTTTACTCTGGCAGTTCCTAAAATGGACAGAGATGTCAGCAGAGAGCAATGTGCTCATGATGTCAGCAGACAGCTCTGTGTTTCAAATGGAAAAGAATTTCCACTGTAGTATTCAGCAGCTAATAAGTACAGGAAGGATTAATATTTTTTAATATAAGTAATTTACAAATCTGTTTTTAACTTTCTGCCACCAGTTGATTTAAAAAAAAAGGTTTTCACCGGAGTACCCCTTTAACCTGTTAAGGACCAAGGGCGTAAACTTACGCCCCTAGTCCTGCTCCCGTGATATAACGCGGGGTTACATGGTAACCCCACATCATATCATGTCGGGCCTGGCGTCATAGTGAAGCCGGGACCCGCCGCTAATAGCGCGCGGCACTGATCGCTGCGCCGCGCCCTATTAACCCTTTAGCCGCGCTCTCAAAGCTGAGCTGCGCAGCTAAAAGTGAAAGTAAAATGTGCCGGTTAGCTCAGGGAGCTGTTTGGGATCGCGGCGGTATAATCGCGGCATCCCGAACAGCTGTACTTCAGGAGAAAGGTCTCTTACCTTTCTTCCTGCAGTCCGATCGCCGAATGAATGCTTCAAGCCTGAGATCAAGGCTTGAGCATTCAATCGCCGAAAACACTGATTGATGCATTCCTATGGAGATGCATCAATCAGTGGCAAAGATCAGTACATGCAATGTTATAGCCCCCCCTGGGGGCTATAATATGGCATAAGAAAAGTGTAAAAAAATCATTAAGCCTTTCAATGATCCCTTCCCCTAATAAAAGTTTGAATCACCTGGCATTTCCAAGAATAAAAAAAAACCAGTGTAAATAAACATAAACATATGTGGTATCGCCGCGTGCGGAAATGTCCAAATTATAAAAATATACCGCTTTTTAAACCGCACGTTCAATGGCGTACGCGCAAAAAAATTCCAAAATCCAAAATAGCGTATTTTTGGTCACTTTTTATATCATGAAAAGATTAATAAAAAGCGATCAAAAAGTCAGATCAATGCAAAAATGGTACCGACAAAAACTTCAGATCACGGCACAAAAAATGAGCCCTCATAGCCCCCTCAACATGGAAAAATAAAAAAGTTATAGGGCTCAGAAAATGACAATTTTAAACGTATAAGTTTTCCTGCATGTATTTATGTTTTTTTTTCAGTAGTAATACAAAATCAAACCTATACAAGTAGGGTGTCATTTTAACCGTATGGACCTAGAAAATAAAGAAAAGGTGTCATTTGTAACCAAAAATGTACTACGTAGAAACGGAAGCCCCCAAAATTTACAAAATGGCATTTATTTTTCAATTTTGTCGCACAATGATTTTTTTTCCGTTTCACCATAGATTTTTGGGTACAATGACTGATGTCATTACAAAGTAGAATTGGTGGCACAAAAAATATGCCATAATACAGATTTTTAGGTGCAAAATTGAAAGAGTTATAATTTTTTAAAGGTAAGGAGGAAAAAACAAAAGTGCAAAAAACCAAAAACGCGTGGTCGTTAAGGGGTTAAAAATCAGACAATGGATTTTTTTTTTCTCATTAAGTCTCTCATAGATGAGGTATACCTATGGTGAAAATGACAGGCCTCTCTCATCTTTTTAAGTGGGAGAAATTGCACAATTGGTGGCTGACTAAATACTTTTTTGCCCCACTGTATAAAATTAGATCAATACATAAAATGGAGGGGGCGTGTTGGCCGAGCCATCATGCTGCTTTGACACGCCTCCTGCACGAGAGGACTACGAATAGTCCTGCGTCATGTCCTCACGTGACCCATGACGTACATGTATGTAACATAGTAACATAGTTCATAAGGTTGAAAAAAGGCCAGAGTCCATCAAGTTCAACCTATAACCCTAATGAGTCCCTGCGGAGTTGATCCAGAGAAAGGAAAAAAAAAATCATACTAGAGGTAAAAATTCCTTCCCGACTCCAAATATGTATATATGTAGATATGGGAATAAATCCCTGGATCAACGTTCTGTCCCTATAAATCTAGAATTCCTAACCAGCAATGTTATTACTCTCCAAAACGGCATCCAGACCCCTTTTGAACTCTTTTACAGAGTTCACCATGGCCACCTCCTCAAGCAGAGAATTCCACAGTCTCACTGCTCTTACAGTAAAGAACCCCCGTCTGTGCTGGTGTAGAAACCGTATTTCCTCAAGATGTAGAGCATTCCCCCTTGTTATGGATACAGTCCTGGGTAAAAATAGATCATGGGAGAGATCTCTGTATGGTCCCGTGATATATTTATACATATTTATTAGGTCGCCCCTAAGCCTTCTTTTTTCTAAACTAACCTTAATTCTGAAAATCATTCTGTGTACTGTAGTCCTCCCATTCCCCATTTGAACCCTCTCCAGCTCCACTATATCTTTCTTGTACGCTGGTGCCCAGTACTGTACACAGTATTCTATGTGTGGTCTGACTAGTGATTTGTACAGCGGTAGAATTATTTCCTTGCCGTGGGCATCTATGCCCCTATTGATGCACCCCATGATTTTATTTGTCTGGGCAGCTGCTGCCCGACACGTGTCACTACAGCTAAGTTTACAGTTAACTAAGACTCCCAAGTCCTTTTCCACGTCAGTCGTCCCAAGTGTTCTCCCATTTGAAATAGAAGTTTGACCAATAAAACTGACGAACTGGAGTTGAAAATGTCTGAGGAGGATTATAGTGGGTATAACAGAGACTTGGTTGGACGATAGCTGTGACTGGGCGGTCAACATACAGGTTTATAGTCTTTTCAGGAAGGATTGGACAAAACAGAAAGGGGGAGGAGTTTGTCTTTATGTAAAGTCCAGTCTGAAGGCCGCACTGCTGGAGGATATTTTGGAGGAAAACGAAAATGTGGAGTCATTATAAGTAGAAATATATGGAGATAAGAATAAAAAAAATTCTGATAGGGGTTTGCTATAAGCCACCAAACATAATGGAAGAGCCAGAAGATCAATTACTGAGGCAAATAAACAAGGCAGCAAATCAACATGATGTGATAATAATGGGGGGACTAACTATCATGATATAAATTGGGAGACTGAGTCCTGTGAATCTCATAAAGGAAACAGGTTTCTGACTATAGCTAAAGACAATTTTCTGTCCCAAATGGTGCAGAGCCCGACCAGAGGGGGCGCCCTACTGGACTTAATATTAACCAACAGACCTGATAGAGTAACTAATGTGCAAGTAGAAGGACATCTAGGAAATAGTGATCATAATCGCGTTATATCATGGGAGCGGGACCAAGGACGTACTCATACGTCCTTGGTCCTTAAGGGGTTAAAGAACATTTTGGTGTTAGTTTTACTCTCTTTGGCAATGAGTTTAACCCCTCCCCTATTAAAAGTTTGAATCACCCCCCTTTCCCTTAAAAAAAAACCACAGTGTAAATAAAAATAAACATATATGGTATCACCGCGTGCGGAAATGTCCAAATTATAAAAATATATCGTTAATTAAACCGCATGGTCAATGGCGTACGCGCAAAAAAAATCCAAAGTCCGATCAATAAAACCTATCAATACAAAAATGGTACCGTTAAAAACTTCAGATCATGGCGCAAAAAATGAGCCCTCACACCGCCCCATACGCGGAAAAATAAAAAGTTATAGGGGTCAGAAGATGACAATTTTAAACGTATTAATTTTCCTGCATGTAGTTATGATTTTTTCCAGAAGTGCGACAAAATCAAAACTATATAAGTAGTGTATCATTTTAATTGTATGGACCTACAGAATAAAGATACGGTGTCATTTTTACCGAAAAATGTACTACGTAGAAACGGAAGCCCCCAAAGATTACAAAACAGCGTTTTTTTTTTCAATTTTGTCGCACAATGATTTTTTTTTCCGTTTCACCGTAGATTTTTGGGCAAAATGACTGATGTCATTACAAAGTAGAATTGGTGTCGCAAAAAATAAGCAATCATATGGATTTTTAGGTGCAAAATTGAAAGAGTTATGATTTTTTAAAGGCAAGGAGCAAAAAACGAAAGTGCAAAAACGGAAAAACCCCCGGTCCTTAAGGGGTTAACTATATAAATAGCAAAAAGGTCAAAAATGAAAGTGTTGGCCCTTTAAAAAATGATGAGTAAGAAATTATAAATGGGGATCAGGAAAAAGCAAATATTTTAAACAAATTCTTTTCTACTGTATTCACCGAGGAAAATGAAATGCCAAGTGAAATACAGTGAGATAAGGTAAACTCCCCAGTACAGGTCACCTGTCAAACCCAGGAAGAAGTACAGTGCCGCCTACAAAAAATCTAAATAGACCAAATCACCAGGTCCAGATGGCATTTACTCCCATGTTCTAAATGAATTTAGTAATGTAATAGACAGACCCCTATTTTTTAGATTCAAGGACTCTATAGTGACATGGAGGGTTCCACAGGAACGGCGCATAGCAAATTTGGTGCCAATATTTAAAAGGGGTAAAATGTGACCCCAGGAATTATAGACCTGTTAGTTTAAGCTCTGTTGTATGTAAATTGTTTGAGGGTTTTCTAAGAGATGCTATTTTGAAATATCTTGATAAAAATAAATGTATGACTCCATATCAGCATGGATTTATGAGGGATCGATCCTGTCAAACTAACCTGATCAGCTTTTATGAGGAGGTGAGCTCCAGACTGGACCAGGGGGAATCGCTGGATGTTGCATTTCTGGATTTTTCCAAAGCATTTGATACGGTGCCACATAAAAGGTTGTTGCATAAAATGAGAAGGATGGGGCTGGGGGAGAATGTGTGTAAGTGGGTAAGTAACTGGCTAGGTGATAGGAAACAGAGGGTGGTTATTAACCCCTTAAGGATCAAGCCCATTTTGGCCTTAAAAGGGCACTGTCATGAAAACAAAAAATTGATATGTTGTAGTACTTCAACATTTCTCTAATATAGTTTAATTTAAAAAAGTGATTTTAAAACAGTTTAAAATAACTTTTAAATTCAGCCACTAGGGGTCGCCCTCCTAGTGGCCGAATGCATTCAGCAGTGACGTCACCACTGAATTTCGCCTCGTTGAAGCCTGGCAACGAGTCGAAATTCAATCTTTGCTGTGGTTGCTCCCGCCTGTCAATCAGACAGGCGGGAGTGAGCGCTTTGAAGGAAGAGGACGCGCACAGGCTCGGGGACAAGGTAAAGTATTATGTTCCCTGTATTATGTATACTGTTCACCTATACAGTATGCCTCCAGTTTCCCCACTACAACTCCCAGCATGCCCTGGGAGTTGTAGTGGGGAAGCCTGGAGGGACACTGAATAGGTGAACTGAGGGGGAGTGGGTTGAGCGGAGCGGCGGGGAGGGCGTACTCTGGGTGAATTAAGGGGGAGGGGGAGTGAGTTGAGCGGCGCGACGGGGCAGGGGGGGGTTTGCAGGCTGCGCGGCGGGCTGCGCGGCGGGGAGCAGTATGTGCTCCGATGTTCACCTATACAGGGTGCCTCCAGTTGTTTCCCCACTACAACTCTCAGCATGCCCTGACAGCCAATAGATGTCAGGGCAAGCTGGGAGTTGCAGTGGGGAAACAGCTGGAGGCACCCTGTATAGGTGAACTACGGGTGGAAGTGCCGGCCCCAGCAGGCATCAGTGACGTGAGCAAACTACCAGGCAGACAAAAAAGCATTTTTAATATGTAAAAAAAAAAAATTAAAGGCAGGGAGGGGGTTAGAGATAGATGGGTAATAGGCTGGGACAGAAAAAAAAAAGTGATGGTGGGAGCTACCCTTTAAGGACCAGAACGTTTTTTGCACATCTGACCATTGTCACTTTAAACATTAATAACTCTGGAATGCTTTTAGTTATCATTCTGATTCCGAGTTTGTTTTTTCGTGACATATTCTACTTTAACATAGTAGTAAATTTTTGTGGTAACTTGCATCCTTTCTTAGTGAAAAATCCGTAAATTTGATGAAAAATTAGAAAATTTAGCATTTTTCTAACTTTGAAGCTTTCTGCTTGTAAGGAAAATGTATATTACGAATAATTTTTTTTTGATTCACATATACAATATGTCTACTTTATGTTTGCATCCTAAAATTGATGAGTTTTTACTTTTGGAAGACACCAGAGGGCTTCAAAGTTCAGCATCAATTTTCCAATTTTTCACAAAATTTTCAAACTCAATATTTTTCAGTGACCAGTTCAGTTTTGAAGTGGATTTGAAGGGTCTTCATATTAGAAATACCCCATAAATGACCCCATTATAAAAACTACACCCCCCAAAGTATTCAAAATGACATTCAGTAAGTGTTTTAACCCTTTAGGTGTTTCACAGGAATAGCAGCAAAGTGAAGGAGAAAATTCACAATCTTCATTTTTTACACTCGCATGTTCTTGTAGACTCATTTTTTGAATTTTTGCAAGTGGTAAAAGGAGAAAATTTCGAGTAAGCACATATGTCATATGTCTATGTAAAGTGTTGGGCGGGCGCAGTAGAGGGCTCAGAAGTGAAGGAGCGACAAGGGGATTTTGGAGAGTACGTTTTTCTGAAATGGTTTTTGGGGGGCATGTTGCATTTAGGAAGCCCCTATGGTGCCAGAACAGCAAAAAAAAACCACATGGCATACCATTTTGGAAAATAGACCCCTCGGAGAATGTAACATGGGATAAAGTGAGCCTTAATACCCCACAGGTGTTTCACGACTTTTGCATATGTAAAAAAAAATATATATATTTTTTACCTAAAATGCTTGTTTTCCCAAAAATGTAAAATTTTTAAAAAGGGTAAAAGCAGAAAATACCCCCCAAAATTTGTAACACAATTTCTCCCGAGTACGGCAATACCCCATATGTGACCCTAAACTGTTGCCTTGAAATACGACAGGGCTCCAAAGTGAGAGCGCCATGCGCATTTGAGTCCTAAATTAGGGACTTGCATAGGGGTGGAATTCTATGCCAGTGATTCCCAAACAGGGTGCCTCCACCTGTTGTAAAACTCCCAGCATGCCTGGACAGTCAGTGGCTGTCTGGTAATACTGGGAGTAGTTGTTTTATTGTTTTACTTTTATTGGGGAGGGGAGGGGGGCATGTGTAGGGGTATGTGTATATGTAGTGTTTTTTACTTTTTTTATTTTATTTTGTGGTAGTGTAGTGTAGTGTTTTACGGGCGGGGGTTCACAGTAGTTTCTCGCTGGCAGTTTGAGCTGGGGTCTTCTTCCCGCACCCGCTCACGTCCTCTGGAAGAGGGGCGGAGCGGATTGCGGGAGTGACACCCGCAGCAGGTGCCCTGATTGGTCGGCCGGTAAACCGGCTGATGAATCAGGGCGATCGTGAGGTGGCACCAGTGCCACCTCACCCCTGCTGGCTATGGCTGTTCGGGGCCGTCAGAGACGGCCCCGATCAGCCAGTAATTCCGGGTCACCGGGTCACTGGAGACCCGATTGACCCGGAATAGCTGCAGATCGCTGGGCTGAATTGTCCAGCGATCTGCGACCATCGACGACATGGGGGGGCATAATGACCCCCCTGGGCGATATGCCGCGATGCCTGCTGAACGATTTCAGCGGGCATCCGACTCCGGTCCCCAACCTGCTAGTGGTGGGGACCGGAATTCCCACGGGCGTATGGATACGCCATCGGTCCTTAAGGACTCTGAATGCAGGGCGTATCCATACGCCCTATGTCCTGAAGAGGTTAATGGTACTTATTCAGATTGGGTGACTGTTACTAGTGGGGTACCACAGGCAGGGCTGCCATCAGAAATTTCGGGGCTCCTTACACAGCTCAAGGCTTGGGGCCCCCCCACTCCCCTGGCCTGCCCTCAATTTTATTTTACTTTCTAATTATATATTTCTAATTAGATTAGAGCAGAGTGCGGTGCTCTATAACACTGTGCTGCAAAGTATGTAACTGTGCCGCACTCTGCTGTAATCTAATATACCCTATTCTGGTTACTGTGAAACCCCCTGTGCCCCCATATATAGCTGTAGGCCCCTCTGTGCCCCCATTTATAGTTGTAGGTCCCTATGCGCCCCCATATATAGTTGTAGGCCCCCTGTGTCCCCCATATATATTGTAGGTCCCCATATGCCCCCATATATAGTTGTAGGCTCCCTGTGCCCCCCATATATAGTTGTACGTTCCTATGTGCCCCCATATATAGTTGTAGGTCCCTATGTGCCCCCATATATAACTGTAGGCCCCTCTGTGCCCCCATTTATAGTTGTAGGTCCCTATGCGCCCCCATATATAGTTGTAGGCCCCCTGTGTCCCCCATATATATTGTAGGTCCCCATATGCCCCCATATACAGTTGTAGGCTCCCTGTGCCCCCCATATATAGTTGTAGGTCCCTATGTGCCCCCATATATAGCTTTAGGCCCCTCTGTGTCCCCATATACAGTTGTAGGCCCCCTGTGCCCCCATAAATAGTTGTAGGGCCCTATGTGCCCCCATATATAGTTGTAGGTCCCTATGTGCCCCCATATATAGTTGTAGGCTTCTCTTCCCCCCTATATAGTCGCAGGCCCCATATGTGTCCCTGTATATAGTTGCAGACCCCTCTGTGCCCTTATATATAGTTGTAGGCCCCCTGTGCCTCCATATATAGTTGTAGGCCCCCTATGCCCCCATATATAGTTGTAAGCCCCTCTGTGTCCCCACAGATATACTGCCTCCAGCTATATATACAGTCTGTCTACTGCCATGCTTCGATGCTCCGACCACTGCTCCTCCAGTAGGTCCCTGGACCAGAAGGGCAGTGGTCTGAACACTGAAGGTGGCATGTTGGACAATTCCCTTCCTGGCCAGCTCACTGCTATGCTTCGGGAAGTTCGAAGGTTTGCAGGATTGAGGGGGGTTTTAGGACGGAGAAATCCCTCTCAGAGAAGTAAGTGAGAAAAGGAAAATCACATGTACAATCCCCCCTCAAATGTATATAATCCCCCTCACATGTATATAATCCCCCCCTCACATGTATATAATCCCCCTCACATGTATATAATCCCCCCTCACATGTATATAATCCCCTCCTCACATGTATATAATTCCCCCTCACATGTATATAATCCCCCCTCACATGTATATAATCCACCCTCACATGTATATAATCCCCCCTCACATGTATATAATCCCCCCTCACATGTATATAATCCCCCCTCCCATGTATATAATCCTCCCCCTCCCATGTATATAATCCTCCCCCTCACATGTATATAATCCTCCCCCTCACATGTATATAATCCCCCTCACATGTATATAATCCCCTCTCACATGTATATAATCCCCCACCTCACATGTATATAATCCCTTGCTCACATGTATATAATCCCCCTCACATGTATATAATCTCCCCCCTCACATGTATATAATCCCCCCTCACATGTATATAATCTCCCCCCTCACATGTATATAATCTCCCCCCTCACATGTATATAATCTCCCCCCTCACATGTATATAATCTCCTCCCTCACATGTATATAATCCCCTCTCACATGTATATAATCTCCCCCCTCACATGTATATAATCCCCCCTCACATGTATATAATCCCCCCTCACATGTATATAATCCCCCCTCACATGTATATAATCTCCCCCCTCACATGTATATAATCTCCCCCCTCACATGTATATAATCTCCCCCTCACATGTATATAATCTCCCATCTCACATGTATATGATCTCCCCCCTCACATGTATATAATCTCCCCCCCTCACATGTATATAATCCCCCCTCACATGTATATAATCCCCCCTCACATGTATATAATCTCCCCCCCTCACATGTATATAATCCCCCCTCACATGTATATAATCCCCCCTCACATGTATATAATCCCACCCCTCACATGTATATAATCCCCTCCTCACATGTATATAATCCCCCCTCACATGTATATAATCCCCTCCTCACATGTATATAATCTCCACCCTCACATGTATATAATCCCCCCTCACATGTATATAATCTCCACTCACATGTATATAATCTCCCCTCACATGTATATAATCCCCCCTCACATGTATATAATCCCCTCCTCACATGTATATAATCCCCCCTCACATGTATATAATCCCCCCCTCACATGTATATAATCCCCCCTCACATGTATATAATCCCCCCTCACATGTATATAATCCCCCCTCACTTCTATGATGAATGATGATGGGATAGGAGAGATAAATGCTATCGGAAGAGAAGAAGATAATATAGAAAATCCTACAGGACGCTGCCTGCACACTTTACACACACAAACACAGGAAGCGGCACATCCCCCTCTGCTCTGCTGCTCTCTATCAGTATGAAGTGAAGTCAAGTTTAGTCTCCCAGGCAGCCTCTGCGCTGCTCTTAACCCCATTTCCGAGTCCTTAAGGACACATGAGCCGGTGCCCGATGCCTGCTGAAATCGTTCAGCAGGCATCGGGGCATATCGCCCAGGGGGGTCATGATGACCCCCCATGTCGGCGATGGCCGCAGATCGCTGGACAATTCAGTCTAGCGATCTGCGGTGAATTCCGGGTCAATCGGGTCTCCAGTGACCCGGTGACCCGGAATTATTGGCTGATCGGGACCGTCAGAGACGGCCCCGAAAAGCCAGAGCCAGCAGGGGTGAGGTGGCACTGGTGCCACCTCACGATCGCCCTGATTCTTCGGCCGGATTACCGGCCGACCAATCAGGGCGCCTGCTGCGGGTGTCACTCCCGCAACCCGCTCCGCCCCTCTTCCGGAGGACGTGAGCGGGTGCGGGACGTGCACCCCGGGTGCTGGGGACCCCGATCCCCGGCGTCCCTGTTGGGATCGGGGCCCCAGGAGCAGCGGCGGTGGCGGCGACGACGAGGGACTGACCTGATGTGGCTGGATCGTTGGAGGTGAGTGACAGCCTCCTGCTGTTGCTTAGCAACAGCTCCCAGCATGCAAAAAGGGCATGCTGGGAGCTGAAGTTATGCAACAGCAGGAGGCAGACCACCACAACTCCCAGCATTCCCTTATGGGCATGCTGGGACTTGTAGTTTTGCAACAGCTGGAGGCACATTCTTTCTATGGAAAAGTGTACCGTCAGCTGTTGTATAACTACAACTCCCAGCTTGCACAATCAGCTAAAGTGCATGCTGGGAGTAGTAGTGGTGCATCTGGTGGTTGCAATTCCTAGCATGCCCATTGGCTGTCTGACTGCCGAGAGTTGTAGTTTTGCAACAGCTGAAGGCACACTGAGTTAAGTAGAAAACCAGTGTGTCTCCAGCTGTTGCATAACTACAATCCCCAGCATCCCCAGCCAAAGTAGTATGTCTCCAGCTGTTGCATAACTACAAGACCCAGCATGCCCTTCCGCTGTCCTTACATGCTGGGGGTTGTAGCTTTTGCAACAGCTGAAGGCACACTGGTTGCAAAACACTGAGTTTGTTACCAAACTCGGTGTTTCACAACCAGTGTGCCTCCAGCTGTTGCAAAACTACAACTCCCAGCATGCATTGATAGACCGTACATGCTGGGAGTTGTAGTTTTGCAACAGCTGGATGTCCCCCCCCCCCCCCCCCAATGTGAATGTACTCACATGGGCGGAGGATTACAGTAAGTATCCGGCTGCAAGTTTGAGCTGCGGCAAATTTTCTGCCGCAGCTCAAACTGCCAGCGAGAAACTACTTTGAACCCCCGCCCATGCGACTGTACCCTAAAAACACTACACTAACACACAATAAAATAAAAAGTAAAAAACACTATGTATACACATACCCCTACACAGCCCCCCTCCCCAATAAAAATGAAAAACGTCTGGTACGCCACTGTTTCCAAAACGGAGCCTCCAGCGGTTGCAAAACTACAACTCCCAGCATGCACTGATAGATCATACATGCTGGGAGTTGTAGTTTTGCAACAGCTGGATGTTCCCCCCCCCCCCAATGTGAACATACAGGGTACACTCACATGGGCGGAGGATTACAGTAAGTATCCGGCTGCAAGTTTGAGCTGCGGCAAATTTTCTGCCGCAGCTCAAACTGCCAGCGAGAAACTACTGTGAACCCCTGCCCGTGCGACTGTACCCTAAAAACACTACACTAACACAATAAAATAAAAAGTAAAAAGCACTACATATACACATACCCCTACACAGCCCCCCTCCCCAATAAAAATGAAAAACGTCTGGTACACCACTGTTTCCAAAACGGAGCCTCCAGCTGTTGCAAAACAACCACTCCCAGTATTGCCAGATAGCCGTTGACTGTCTAGGCATGCTGGGAGTTTTACAACAGCTGGAGGCACCCTGTTTGGGAATCACTGGCGTAGAATACCCCTATGTCCACCCCTATGCAAGTCCCTAATTTAGGCCTCAAATGCGCATGGCGCTCTCACTTTGGAGCCCTATCGTATTTCAAGTCAACAGTTTAGGGTCACATATGGGGTATCGCCGTACTCGGGAGAAATTGTGTTACACATTTTTAGGGGTATTTTCTGCTATTACCCTTTTTAAAATTGTAAAAATTTTGGGAAACCAAGCATTTTAAGTAAAAAAAATATATATTTTTTTACATATGCAAAAGTCGTGAAACACCTGTGGGGTATTAAGGTTCAAATTACCCCTTGTTACATTCCCCGAGGGGTCTAGTTTCCAAAATGGTATGCCATGTGTTTTTTTTTTTTTGCTGTCCTGGCACCATAGGGGCTTCCTAAATGCGGCATGCCCCCAGAGCAAAATTTGCTTTCAAAAAGCCAAATGTGACTCCTTCTCTTCTGAGACCTGTAGTGCGCCAGCAGAGCACTTTTCACCCCCATATGGGGTGTTTTCTGAATCGGGAGAAATTGGGCTTCAAATTTTGGGGGGTATTTTCTGCTATTACCCTTTTTAAAAATGTTAAATTTTTGGGAAACCAAGCATTTTAGGTAAAAAGTATATATATATTTTTTTACATATGCAAAAGTCGTGAATCACCTGTGGGGTATTAAGGTTCACATTACCCCTTGTTACGTTCCCTGAGGGGTCTAGTTTCCAAAATGGTATGCCATGTGTTTTTTTTTGCTGTCCTGGCACCCTAGGCGCTTCCTAAATGTGACATGCCCGACAAAAACCATTTGTCGCTCCTTCCCTTCTGAGCCCTCTTCTGCGCCCACTGAACAATTAACATAGACATATGAGGTATGTGCTTACTCGAGAGAAATTGGGTTTCAAATATGTAAAAATGTTCTCTTTTTTACCCCTTGCAAAAATTCAAACATTGGGTCTACAAGAACATGCGAGTGTAAAAAAATTAAGATTTTGAATTTTCTCCTTCACTTTGCTGCTATTCCTGTGAGACACCTAAAGGGTTAATACACTTACTGAATGTCATTTTGAATACTTTGGGGGTGTAGTTTTTATAATGGGGTCTTTTATGGGGTATTTCTAATATGAAGACCCTTCAAATCCACTTCAAAACTGAACTGGTCCCTGAAAAATAGTGAGTTTGAAAATTTTGTGAAAAATTTCAAAATTGCTGCTGAACTTTGAAGCCCTCTGGTGTCTTCCAAAAGTAAAAACTCATAAATTTTATGATGCAAACATAAAGTAGACATATTGTATATGTGAACCCAAAAAAAATATATTTTGAATATCCATTTTCCTTACAAGCAGAGAGCTTCAAAGTTAGAAAAATTCTAAATTTTCATTTTTTTCATCAAATTTGGGGATTTTTCACCAAGAAAGGATGCAAATTACCATAAAATTTTACCACTAAGTTAAAGTAGAATATGTCACGAAAAAAAAATCTCGGAATCAGAATGATAACTAAAAGCATTCCAGAGTTATTAATGTTTAAAGTGACAGTGGTCAGATGTTCAAAAAACGCTCTGGTCCTTAAGGTGTGAAATGGCCTGGACCTTAAGGGGTTAAAGGCCCTTTAAGAGTGGTTCCCTGGATGAATGAATGACAGTAAAATTGCCGGTATGTGCTGCAGCGGTGCCCTGCAGGCTTCCGGAGAGTGACAGCATGTGTGTGCGGGCCCCCAGCTGTAAGTGGGTGACATTCACTCACTGACAAGCTCAAAAAAAAAAAAAAGTCCAGGGTCGGCCGGGCCACCCTGAGGCTCCGGGCCCCTTACAAGTGTATGGGTTGTACCCCCCTGATGGCGGCCCTGACCACAGGGGTCTGTCTTGGGTCCTGTCCTATTTAATATAGTCATTAAATGGGCACTCTCATTAAAACAAATTTTTGCTATTGCACTCCTTATGGTAAATAAAAAAAAATTCTCAAGAGCTCGAGAGCACATTTTCCCCCATCGTATACACAGACTTAGGACCGAAGTCCAAACAAAGAAAGTGCAGCCTGGAGTGCTGAGGGGGGGGGGGGGGTAGTCCAACCAACAGCATATGGCAGTTGAGTGTGAGAGGAGCTATGATTGGATGAGGCTGGACACATTCCCCTCAGCCCTCCAGGCTGTACTTTCTGTGTTTGGACTTCAGTCCTAAGTTTGTGTATAAGATGGGGGAAAATGTGCTCTTAATAAAACAGAAAACTTCATTTTTTTAAAACAAAGTACCGTATATTCGAAATATCTTTTATTTACCATAGTAAGTGCAATAGCAAAAATTTGTTTTAATGAGAGTTACCCTTTAATGACCTTGAAGAGGGGTTGAATAGTAAAGTAGCAATGTTTGCAGATGATACTAAACTCTGTAAAGCGTAAAAATGATAGAGGACAGTGCACTGTTACAAATGGATCTGGATAGGTTGGAGGTTTGGGCTGGGAAGTGGCAGATGAGGTTCTGCACTGATAAATGTAAGGTAATGCACATAGGGAAGAAAAATCCGGGCTGGGATTATGTATTAAATGGGAGAACACTTGGGACGACTGACGTGGAAAAGGACTTGGGAGTCTTAGTTAACAGTAAATTTAACTGTAGTGACAAGTGTCTGGCAGTTCCTGCCAAGGCAAATAAAATCATGGGGTGCTACCATAGGGGCATAGATGCCCATGACAAGGAAATAATTCTACCGCTGTACAAATCACTAGTCAGACCACACATAGAATACTGTGTACAGTACTGGGCACCAGTGTACAAGAAAGATATAGTGGAGCTGGAGAGGGTTCAAAGATGGGCAACCAGAGTAATACAGGGAATGGGAGGACTACAGTACCCAGAAAGATTATCAGAATTAGGGTTATTTAGTTTAGAAAAAAGGCGGCTTAGGGGAGACCTAATAACTATGTATAAATATATCAGGGGTCAGTACAGAGATCTCTCCCGTGATCAATTTATACCCAGGACTGTATCTATAACAAGGGGCATCCTCTATGTCTAGAGGAAAGAAGGTTTCTACACCAGCACAGACGGGGGTTCTTTACTGTGAGAGCAGTGAGACTGTGGAATTCTCTGACAGAGGTGGTCATGGAGAACTCTGTAAAAGAGTTCAAAAAGGGGCTGGATGTATTTTTGGAAAATAATAATATCGCTGGTTATGTATACTAGATTTATAGAGACAGAACATTGATCCAGGGATTTTTTCTGACTGCCATATTTGGAGTCAGGAAGGAATTTTTACCTCCAGCATGAGGTTTTTTTTGCCTTCCTCTGGATCAACTCAGTAGGGACTCACTAGGGTTATAGGTTGAACTTGATGGACTCTGGTCTTTTTCAACCTTATGAACTATGTTACTATGTTACTTATACATAATCCCAGCCCGGATTTTTCCTCCCCATGTGCATTACTTTACATTTATCAGTGTTGAACCATATCTGCCCCTTCCCAGCCAAAACCTCCAACCTATCCAGATCTATTTGTAACAGTACACAGTCCTCCATTGTGTTGACCACTTTACAGAGTTTAGTATCATCTGCAAAGATTGCTACTTTACTATTCAACCCCTCTACAAGGTCTTTAATGAATATATTAAATATGAAAAGGACCAAAGACTGACCCTTGTAGTACCGCACTGGTAACAGTCACCCAATCATATTAATTACCATTAATAACCACCCTCTGTTTCTTATCACTGAGCCAGTTACTTACACACATTTTCCCCCAGCCCAATCTTTCTCATTTTATGCACCAACCTTTTATGTGGCACCGTATCAAATACTTTGGAAAAATCCAGATATACAACATCAAGCGATTCCCCCTGGTCCAGTCTGGAGCTCACCTCCTCATAAAAGCTGATCAGGTTAGTTTGACAGGATCGATCCCTCATAAATCCATGCTGATATGGAGTCATACATTTATTTTTATCAAGATATTTATTTTATTTATTTATATAGCGCCTACAGATTCCGCAGATACTCCAAAATAGCATCTCTTAGAAAACCCTCAAACAATTTACATACAACAGTGGTTAAACTAACATGTCTATAATTCCTGGGGTTACCTTTTGACCCCTTTTTAAATATTGGCACCATATTTGCCATGCGCCGGTCCTGGGGAACCCTCCCTTGTCACTATAGAGTCCTTGAATATTAACCCCTTCAGGACCAAGCCCATTTTGGCCTTAAGGACCGAAGCGTTTTTTGCACATCTGACCACTGTCACTTTAAACATTAATAACTCTGGGATGCTTTTAGTTATCATTCTGATTCCGAGATTGTTTTTTCGTGACATATTCTACTTTAACATAGTGGTACATTTTTGTCAATACTTGCATCCTTTCTTGGTGAAAAATCCATAAATTTGATGAAAAATTTGAAAATTTTGCATTTCTCTAACTTTGAAGCTTTCTGCTTTAAGGAAAATGGATATTACGAATACATTTTTTTTTGTTCACATATACAATATGTCTACTTTATGTTTGCATCATAAAATTGACATGTTTTTACTTTTGGAAGACACCAGAGGGCTTCAAAGTTCAGCAGCAATTTTCCGATTTTTCACAAAATTTTCAAACTCGATATTTTTCAGGGACCAGTTCAGGTTTGAAGTGGATTTGAAGGGTCTTCATATTAGAAATACCCCATAAATTACCCCATTATATAAACTACACCCCCCAAAGTATTCAAAATGACATTCAGTCAGTGTTTTAACCCTTTAGGTGTTTCACAGGAATAGCAGCAAAGTGAAGGAGAAAATTCACAATCTTCATTTTTTACACTCACGTGTTCTTGTAGATCCAATTTTTGAATTTTTACAAGGGGTAAAAGGAGAACATTTTTACTTGGATTTGTAGCCTAATTTCTCTCGAGTAAGCACATACCTCATATGTCTATGTAAAGTGTTCGGTGGGCGCAGTAGAGGGCTCAGAATGGAAGGAGCGACAAGGGGATTTTGGAGAGTACGTTTTTCTGAAATGGTTTTTGGGGGGCATGTTGCATTTAGGAAGCCCTTATGGTGCCAGAACAGCAAAAAAAAAAAAAAACACATGGCATACCATTTTGGAAACAAGACCCCTCGGGGAATGTAACATGGGATAAAGTGAGCCTTTATACCCCACAGGTGTTTCACGACTTTTGCAAATGTAAAAAAAAAAAAAAAATTTTTACCTAAAATGCTTGTTTTCCCAAAATTTTTACATTTTTAAAAAGGGTAATAGCAGAAAATACAAAAAGCTCCTATGGTGCCAGGACAGCAACAAAAAAAAACCACATGGCATACCATTTTGGAAACTAGACCCCTCGGGGAACGTAACAAGGGGTTAAGTGAACCTTTATACCCCACAGGTGTTTCACAACTTTTGCATATGTAAAAATATATATATTTTTTTACCTAAAATGCTTGTTTTCCCAAAAATTTTACATTTTAAAAAAGGTAAAAGCAGAAAATACCCCACAAAATTTGTCACACAATTTCTCCCGAGTACGGCGATACCCCATATGTGACCCTAAACTGTTGCCTTGAAATACGACAGGGCTCCAAAGTGAGAGCGCCATGCGCATTTGAGGCCTAAATTAGGGACTTGCATACTGGTGGACATAGGGGTATTCTACGCCAGTGATTCCCAAACAGGGGGCCTCCAGCTGTTGCAAAACTCCCAGCATGCCTGGACAGTCAACGGCTGTCCGACAATACTGGAAGTTGTTGTTTTGCAACAGCTGGAGGCTCCGTTTTGGAAACAGTGGTGTACCAGACGCTTTCAATTTTATTGGGGAGGGGGGGGGGGGCTGTGTAGGGGTATGTGTATATGTAGTGTTTTTTACTTTTTATTTTATTTTGTGTTAGTGTAGTGTAGTGTTTTTAGGGTACAGTCGCACGGGCGGGGGTTCACAGTAGTTTCTCGCTGGCAGTTTGAGCTGCGGCAGAAAATTTGCCGCAGCTCAAACTTGCAGCCAGATACTTGCTGTAAACCTCCGCCCATGTGAGTGTACCCTGTACATTCACATTGGGGGGGAGAACATCCAGCTGTTGCAAAACTACAACTCCCAGCATGCGCTGACAGACTGTACATGCTGAGAGTTTTAGTTTTGCAACAGCTGTAGGCACACTGGTTATGTATCACTGAGTTTGTTACCTAACTCAGTGTTTCACAACCAGTGTGCCTCCAGCTGTTGCAAAACTACAACTCCCAGCATGTACGGTGCATGGTGTACATTGACTGCTGAGAGTTGGAGTTTGCAACAGCTGAGTTTCACAACCAGTGTGCCTTCAGCTGTTGCAAAACTATAACTCTCAGCAGTCACCGACAGCCAACGGGCATGCTGGGAGTTGTAGTTATGCAACCAGCAGATGCACCACTACAACTCCCAGCATGCACTTTAGCTGTTTGTGCAAGCTGGGAGTTGTAGTTATACAACAGCTGAAGGTACACTTTCCATAGAAAAAATGTGCCTACAGCTGTTGCAAAACCATAAGTCCCAGCATGCCCATAAGGAAATGCTGGGAGTTGTGGTGGTCTGCCTCCTGCTGTTGCATAACTACAGCTCCCAGCATGCCCTTTTTGCATGCTGGGAGCTGTTGCTAAGCAACAGGAGGAGGCTGTCACTCACCTCCTGCTGCTGCCGGCACACAGGTCAGTCCCTCGTTGTCGTCGCCGCCGCTGCTCCTGGGACCCCGATCCCAACATTGACGCCGGGGATCGGGGTCCACAGCACCCGGGGTGCACGTTCCGCACCCGCTCACGTCCTCCGGAGGAGGGGCGGAGCGGGTTGCGGGAGTGACACCCGCAACAGGCGCCCTGATTGGTTGGCCGGTAATCCGGTCGACGAATCAGGGCGATCATGAGGTGGCACCAGTGCCACCTCCCCCCTGCAGGCTCTGGCTGTTCGGGGCCATCAGAGACGGCCCCGATCAGCCAGTAATTCCGGGTCACTGGAGACCCAATTGACCCGGAATCGCCGCAGATCGCTGGACTGAATTGTCCAGCGATCTGCGGCCATCGCCGACATGGGGGGGCATAATGACCCCCTGGGCGATATGCGGGGATGCCTGCAAAATGATTTCAGCAGGCATCCGGCTCCGGTCCCCAACCGGCTAGCGGTGGGGATCGGAATCCCACGGGCGTATGGATACGCCCTCGGTCCTTAAGGACTCGGAATGCAGGGCGTATCCATACGCCCTATGTCCTGAAGAGGTTAAAAATAGAGGTCTGTCTATTACATTACTTGATTCCTTTAGAACACAGGAGTGAATGCCATCTGGACCTAGTGATTTGTCTATTTAGATTTTTTGTAGGCGGCACTGTACTTCTTCCTGGGTTAGACAGGTGACCTGTACTGGGGAGTTTACCTTATCTCGCTGTATTTCACCTGGCATTTCATTTTCTTCGGTGAATTCAGTGGAGAAGAATTTGTTTAATATATTAGCTTTTTCCTGATCCTTGTCTATAATTTGTTCCTCATCATTTTTTAAAGGGCCTACACTTTCATTTTTAACCTTTTTGCTATTTGTATAGTTAAAGAATATTTTGGGGTTAGTTTTACTCTCTTTGGCAATGAGTTTTTCTGTCTCTATTTTTGCGGCTTTTATCTTTTTTTTTTTATTTTTTTTTTTTTACATATTTAAAATTTTTCTCTATAGCTTTTTAATTCTTCTTCACTGCCCTTCTGTTTTAGTAGTTTAAATGTTTTATTTTTGTCATTTACTGCCCCCTTAGCATTTTTATTCATTCATATTGGTTTTCTTTCATTCCTGACCCTTTTATTCCCATGAGGTATATACCGTATTTATCGGGGTATACCACGCACCGGCCTATAACACGCACCCTCATTTTACCAAGGATATTTGGGTAAAAAAAGTTTTTTACCCAAATATCCATGAAAAAATGAGGGTGCATGTGTGCGCGTGTATACCCCGATATACCCCCAGGAAAGGCAGGGGGAGAGAGGCCGTCGCTGCCCGCTTCTCTCCCCCTGCCTTTCCTGGGGTCTAGAGCGCTGCTGCCGGCCCTTTTCACCCCCTGGTTATCGGCGCCGCTGCCCGTTCTGTCCCCCTGACTATCGGTGCCGGCGCCGATAGCCAGGGGGAGAGAAGCGGCACCGACAGCCAGGGGGAGAGAAGGGGCAGCGGCACCCATTGCCGGCGCCGCTGCCCCATTGCCTCCCCCCATCCCCGGTGGCATAATTACCTGAGTCCGGTCCACGCTGCTCCAGGCCTCCGTCGTGCGTCCCCAGCGTCGTTGCTATGCACGGCGCGGCGCTCTGACGTCATGCGCCGCGCCGTTCAGCGCATAGCAATGACGCCGGGGACGCACGACGGAGGCCTGGAGCAGCGTGGACCGGACTCAGGTAATTATGCCACCGGGGATGGGGGGAGGCAACGGGGCAGCGGCGCCGGCAATGGGTGCCGCTGCCCCTTCTCTCTCCCTGGCAATCGGCGCCGGCACCGATAGTCAGGGGGACAGAACGGGCAGCGGCGCCGATAACCAGGGGGTGAAAAGGGCCGACAGCAGCGCTCTAGACCCCAGGAAAGGCAGGGGGAGAGAAGTGGGCAGCGACGGCCTCTCTCCCCCTGCCTTTCCTGGGGGTGTATCGGCGTGTAACACGCACACAGACTTTAGGCTAAAAATTTTAGCCTAAAAAGTGCGTGTTATACGCCGATAAATACGGTACCTCTTACAGTGAAAATTTTAAATATTATTAACAGTCACACATTTAGTGTCAGTATTTTTGTTTTTGAGGACATTATCCCATTTTATATTGTTAAGGGCTTCTCTGAGTTGATTAAGCTTTGCCTTCCTAAAGTTCATTGTTTTTTTGGCCCCCGAGAGGTTCCCTTATTGCAGAACAAGTTATAAAGTATCATATTCAGTGGCGGATCAGGGGGGGGAGGCAACGGGGCAATTGCCCCCCCCCCCAGATTAATTTCCCCCCTCACATTCAGGACATCCCTGTGTCCGAAAAGATGTCCCGGTTACAATTCTGCGGCCCCACATTAACTTTAAAAATGCAGGGGCTGCCTGGAGGTAGCTCACATCATTGACGTCCCATGCGTGCACCCATAGGAGCAGAGTGGAGCAGCGAGGATGCGCGCTTGGTAAGTTACCAGCAGCAAATTATCTTCAGTGCTCCGACCACCGCTAACCGGTCCCGGGACCTACTGTTATGGCCTATAGGCTATAGCAGTAGATCGTGACCCCGGACTGGAGGCGCTGTGGTCAAAGCACTGGAGTGGGGCAGTACACAGATATACAGCCTCAAGCCATGCACTGTATATGGCTGAAGGCTGTATGTCTGTGGGGGAACTATACTGCCAGCCTAATGTAGGGGAACCATACTGCCAACCTAATGTGGGGGGAACTATACTGCCAACCTAATGTGGGGGTAACTATACTGCCAGCCTGATGTGGGGGGAACTACAACTTAATGTGGGAGAATTATACTGCAAACCTACTGTGGGGGAACTACAACCTAATGTGACGGAACTTTACTACCTAACTATTGTGGGGGAACTATAACCTAATGTGGGGGAACTACAACCTAATGTGGGGGAACTATACTGCCAACTAAATGTGGGGGAACTACAACCTTATGTGGGGGAAATATATTGCCAACTTAATGTGGGGGAACATACTGCCTACCTAGTGTGGGGGAACATACTGCCTACCTAGTGTGGGGGAACTATACTACCAACCTAATGTGGGGGAACTATGCTGCCAACCTAATGTGGGGGAACTATGCTGCCAACCTAATGTGGGGGGGAACCATACTGCCAAAGTAATGTGGGGGGACTATACTTCCAAACTCATCTAGGAGAACTATGTTGACAACCTTATGTGGGGGGGAACTATGCTACCAACCTAATGTGGGGCAACTATGCTGCCAACCTAATGTGGGGGGAACTATACTGGCAGCCTAATGTGGAGGGAATTATGCTGCCAACCTAATGTGGGGGAACTATGCTGCCAACCTGGTGTGGGGGAACTATGCTGCGTACTTAAAGGGGTACTCCACTGCCCCAGCATTCTGAACCCTGGGTGCAGGTTGCGGGGGTTGTAAATATCATAGCCACACCCCTTGTGATGTCACACCACGCCACCTCAATGCAAGTCTATGGGAGGGGGAGTGTCGACCAGCGCACAATACTCTGAGAGTGCCCCTCCCGAGACCAGACTCTGGATCCGCCCTGATCATATTATGATCACTATTCCCTAGGTGTCCTTTTACCTGCATATTAGTTACTTTGTCAGGGGTATTCCAGGAAAATACTTTTTTTTTATACATCAACTGGTTCCAGAAAGTTAAAAAGATTTGTAAATTACTTCTTTTAAAAAATCTTCATCCTCCCAATAATTATCAGCTGCTGAAGTTGAGTTGTTCTTTTCTGTCTGGCAACATTTATCCACTTGGCAAATGAGGTTCAATGTGGATAAATGTAAAGTTATGCATCTGGGTACTAATAACCTGCATGGTCGTATGTCTTAGGGGGGATTAAACTGGCAGAGTCACTGGTAGAGAAGGATCTGGGTGTACTTGTAGATCACAGACTACAGAATAGCATGCGATGTCAGGCTGCTGCTTCCAAAGCCGGCAGGATATTGTCATGTATCAAAAGAGGCATGGACTCAAGGGACAGGAACATAATACTCACCCTTTATAAAGCATTGGTACGGCCTCACCTGGAATATGCTGTTCAGTTTTGGTCACCTGTCCATAAAAGGGACACTGTGGAGCTGGAAAGGGTACAGAGACGCGCGACTAAACTAATATGGGGCATGGAACATCTTAGCTATGAGGAGCGATTAAAGGAGTTACAATTGTTTAGTCTTGAGAAGACACGTTTAAGGGGGGATATGATAAACGTATATAAGTATATTAATGGCCCATACAAAAAATATGGAGAAAAACTGTTCCAGGTTAAACCCCCCAAAGGACGAGGGGGCACTCCCTCCATCTGGAGAAGAAAAAGTTTAGTCTAAAGGGGCGACACCCCTTCTTTACCATGAGAACTGTGAACTTATGGAACGGTCTACCTCGGGAACTGGTCACAGCAGGAAAAATTAACAGCTTTAAAACAGGATTAGATACATTTCTGGAACAAAATAACATTAATGCTTATGAAGAAATATAAAATCCCATCCCTTCCCCAATATCGCGCCACACCCCTACCCTTCAATTCCCTGGTTGAACTTGATGGACATATGTCTTTTGTCGACCGTACTAACTATGTAACTATGTAACAGTGCTCTCTGCTGACATCTCTGCTTGTCTCGGGAACTGCATAGAGTAGAAGACATTTGCTATGGGAATTTGCTTCTACTCTGGACAGTTCCCGAGACACGTGTCATCAGAGAGCACTTAGACAGAAAAGAACAACTCAACTTCAGTAGCTCAAAAGTACTGAAAGGATTAAGATTTTTTTAATAGAAGTCATTTACAAATCTGTTGCACTTTCTGGAGCCAGTTGATTTATAAAAAAAAAAGTTTTTTCCTGGATAACCCCTTTAAGTCCTCTGGTCGGGCCCTGCACCATTTGGGACAGATAATTGTCTTTAGCTAAAGTCAGAAACCTGTTTCCTTTATGAGATTCACGTCTCAGTCTCCCAGTTTATATCTGTTTTATTGAACAGACTTCTTGCATTAGTCAACATGCAATTCAATGGTGTATGTTTTTTTCCCTATGGAGCCTATCCCTATTAACTATTCTAACCCCTCCCTCCACTCTACCCCCAGGTACATAAATAATTCCCAATGCTCTATCTACACTATCTGCACCCTCTATGTTGTAGATTCACTCCCCCCCAGGTCCCTAGTTTAACCCCATAAGAACTCAGCCCATTTTCACTTTAACCCCTTAAGGACCAATACAAATAAACCTGTACGCCCCTGAAAGACCAGGCCTGTTTTTTCAAATCGGGGATGTCTGTCTTTATTAGAGAATAACTCTGGTAACGTTTTGCCAATCACGATAATTCTGACATTGTTTTTTTGTCACAAGTTGTCCTTCATGTACATAGTAAAAGTACGCCGATATCATTTGTATTTTTTTTTTATAATGCAAAAAATCATGAAATTTTTACAAAAAATTACGATTTTTTGCTATTTTAACACTAATAGGGTGCATATATTTATACATACTGACCAAATAGTTTATGAAACTTATACTTTCAGATGTCTACTTTATTTTGACGTCATTTTTTTGTTTTTAATTAACATTTTAAATTAGTTAGAAGCCTAACAATTTAACTTGAAATTTTGAAAATTTTAAAAGTACATCTTTTTTTGTGTGCTATGCAAGGTTTGCAGAAATTAAAAGGTAGTAGAACATAGAAACACCCCCCCAAATGACCCCATTTTAAAAACTAGACCCCTCAAGGTATTCGCTAGGGGGTACAGTGAGTATTTTAACACCATAGTTTTTTGGCAGGAATTATTACAAAGTCAGTGTTAAAAATTTGAAATGTGCAATTTTTCACAAATGCATCATTTGGGGGGCATATTTTTTGTACATCACTTCTGATATTGAAAGAAATGCACCCTATATTTTATTTAGCTGCTTGTCCCATGTTCGGAAATACCCCCGCTTTGGCCATATATGGTTCCTTGGCCGCGTGGTAGGACTCAGAAGGAGAGGAGCGCAATTTGGCTTTCAGGGCAGAACAGTACCCCCACCCCCACAAGTGACCCCATTTATACTCCTACAAGTTATTGGCTGCACCAGGGACCACTCTGATTAGTCCTTGATCGGCTGGCAGTATAACGCGGCTGTCTGTGACAGTTAAGGCTCCTGATGGATATATCCGCTCATGGCGAATATATCCATCACTGCTGCGGCTGGGTAGCTCAGTGTGTCCGCTCATGACTGCTGGCGGGAAATCCGCCGCTATGAGTGGACACACAAAGCTATCCAGCCGCAGCAGGGAGCTCATTACCGTGACTGCTGCATAATGTGTAGGATCACATGGTGGACATTTGCAGCATATTACATGCTGTGGATGTCCGCCAATGCGATCCTACACATTATGCATTTTTTTTAATTAGATTCATTTAATAAATGTATTTTTAATATATATATATATATATATATATATATTTTATTTTTATTTTTATTTTTTTTATTTATATATATTTTTCATTTATTTATTTCTTTATTTATTTTTACACTTTTTAATGCTTTGGAATACTTAGTATTCCAAAGCATTATAGTTATATGCTGCCTGCCAGTTTTCACTAGCAGGCAGCATATTAGGACGTGCCACTGGCACGTCCTTTCAAGCAATACCCAGGGCAGACCTGGGGGTCTTTGTAGGACCCCCGGCTGCCCAGGTATGAAGCAGCACCCTGCGATCGCGCTGCGGGGTGCTGCAGAGGAGACAGAGGGAGCCCCCTCCCTCTGTCAGAACTCCTTACAGCGCGCGGTCACTTATGACCGCGGCTGTAAGGGTTAAACTGCCGGGAGTGAAGTGAACTTCACTCCCGGCAGTGTGGCAGGTCCCGGCCAGCCGCGGACACACACAGCACCCCACGATCGCGATGCGGGGTGCTGCAGGAGTGACAGAGGGAGCTCCCTCCCTCTGTCATAACACTTACAGCCCGCGGTCACTTCCGACTGCGGCTGTAAGGGTTAAAACTGCCGGGACCGAAGTTTACTTCGGTCCTGGCAGTGCAGCAGGGTCCCGGCTGTGTGATACAGCCGAGTCCCTGCCCCGATCTCGTGGGTGCACTGGGCAGCACCCATGGGAATAATGGACGAGTATAGACGTCCAGGTGCGGGAACGGCCGCCAACCTGGACGTCTATACTCGTCCGTGGTCGTTATCGGGTTAAGGACCCGAGCATTTTTTGCACATCTGACTACTGTCACTTTAAGGCTGGAATTCCACTTTTTTTTCTTTTGCAAAAACACTGTAAAAAACGCCAATTTTCCCGTGTCCAGATGCAAGTCAACAGTAAACTGCAAAATGTCAGATTCACTTCGCGTTTTTCAGTTTGGCATTTTTTTTTATCCTTTTGGCGTTTTTCAGCAATTTCAGGCTCAGAGGCTGGATTTTCAAAACGCCCGACAAAACCTAGTTTGTCGTTTTTTGCCCTGAAATCGTGGCGTTTTCATCCCATAGAAGTCTATGGGACAGCAAAAACACCAAGAAAAACACCATGTTGGTTTTAAATTTAGCGTTTTTTCAGGTGGTTTTTATTCTTTTTTGTACTTCAAAAAAGTGATGGAGATACTTTTTTTATAAAAATTTCGTAGGGTACCATTAAAAAAAATTATTAAAAAGATACAGTAGTGATGGAAAAAATTGTATATAACGAAATTTTTCTTTTTTATTACGAAATGTTTATTAATTTTTAAACAGGGATCAATTTATGTGGGCGGGTAAAGCACAAAAAATGTAGCCGACAATAATAAAAATGTAGTGTGTGTGTGTGTTTTTCACTTTTTCCCCAACATTTTTTAGGTAGTAGTACTACTCCCAGCATAGAACACACTGTTCCATGATGGGAGTAGTAGTACCTGTACAAATTGACAGATCGCCCATTGCGATCCTCCTGTATACTGTATAGATGCGGCTGCTCTTCTATGGTCCCATGCACTGCCGTATATATACACCTATTCATATTTCCCACAGAGAGCTGTGATTGGCCATATGGTTCTAGCCAATCACAGCACTCTGTGGGAAATAGGAACATGTGTATATATACGTCAGTGCAGGGGACCATAGAAGAGTGATCGGCTGCATCTATAAATTATACAGGAGGATCACAGTGGATATCAAGAGTGATACCCGCTGTGATCTGTTCTTAACTACAAGTACTACAACTCCCAACATGGAGCACACTCTGCTCAATGCTGGGAGCTGTAGTACCTGCATTAATAGACAGATCGCATCATGTGTCAGAAATTACACTTGCTGCGATCTGTCTATTAATGCAGTTACTACAGCTCCCAGCATTGAGCAATGTGCTCCATGTTGGGAGTAATAGTACCTGCAGGTAAGAACAGATCACAGCGGCATCACTACTGACACCCGCTGCAATCATCCTGCCTATAACAGAGTTGGAGCGGCTGTATACATCGCTCGCATCTCTGCTCTGTACTCCGGCCACTCACTCATTCATATTTTCCTCAGAGCTGTGATTGGCTGTCACCATCCGGCCAATCACTGCTCTGGGTGGAAAATATGAATGATGTTCTATTCGCATCACTGGCCGGAGTATAGTACAGAGATGTGAGCGCTGTATAGAGATGCATTTCTACTATATAATGGACGATCGCATCTGGTGTCAGGACTGACACCCGGGGCGATATGTCTATAGTACAGGTACTACTACTACCATCATGGAACAGTGTGTTCCATGCTCGGAGTAGTAGTATAACATAAACTTTTTTTGTATTTTTTTTTTTTAACACACACCACACTTTATAAAAAATTTTTACATTTTATAATAAAAAAAACATTTACTTAAATACTTTTTTTTACATCCCTACTGCATCTTATCTTTTTTCCTTTTTTTTGATACCCAACTATTTTTGTACAAAAAACGCCAAAGGGGCCAAAAAAGGCAAATTCCACACAAAGGTAAATACGCCAGAAAAAACGCCAAATTGCGGGGGAAAACAGTGGCAGTTTTTCTGTCGATTTTTCTGGCGTTTTTAAGCCAAAAAAATCTCAGGGCAAAAATCTCAGTGGAATACTAGCCTATGCATTAATAACTCTGGGATGCCTTTACTTTTTTATTCTGATTCCGAGATTGTTTTTTGTGACATATTCTACTTCCCAAATAAATTATATATTGATTCACATATACAATATGTCCACTTTATATTTACATCATAAAGTCGACATGTGTTTACTTTTGGAAAACATCAGAGGGCTACAAAGTTTAGCAGCAATTTTTCAATTTTCCACAACATTTTCAAAATGGGAATTTTTCAATGACCAGTTCAGTTTTAAAGTGAATTTGAAGAGCCTTCATATTAGAAATACCCCATAATGGACCCCATTATAAAAACTGCACCCCTCAAAGTATTCAAAATGACTTTGAGAAAGTATATTAACCCTTTACGTGTTTCACAGGATTAGTAGCAAAGGGAAGGAGTAAAATTTAACATTTTCATTTTTTACACTCGCATGTTCTTGTAGACCCAGTTTTTAAAAGGATCACCCTAAAATCACCCTAAAATTTGTAACCCAATTTCTCTCGAGTAAGGAAATACCTAATATGTGGATGTTAAAGGGGTACTCCATTGAAAACCTTTTTTCTTTTAAATCAACTGGTGGCAGAAAGTTAAACATATTTGTAAATTACTTCTATAAAAAAAATCTTAATCCTTCCAGTACTTATTAGCTGCTGAATGCTACAAAGGAAATTCCACAGTGCTCTCTGCTGACATCTCTGTCCATTTTAGCAACCATGCATAGAAGATGTATGCTAAGGGCAGCATGGTGGCTGTTACGCCGAGCGCTCCGGGTCCCTGCTCCTCCCCGGAGCGCTCGCGGCGTTCTCCTCTCTGCAGCGCCCCGGTCAGACACGCTGACCGGGAGCGCTGCACTGACATTCACGATGGGGAATCGATTCGCATAGCAGGACGCGTCCGCTCGCGAATCGCATCCCAAGCCACTTACCCGTCCCGGTCCCCGGCTGTCACGTTCTGGCGCGCGCGGCTCCGCCCTCTAGGGCGCGCGTGCGCCAGCTCTCTAAGATTTAAAGGGCCAGTGCACCAATGATTGGTGCCTGGCCCAATCAGTCTGATTAGCTTCCACCTGTGCACCTGTCCATATAACCTCACTTCCCCTTCCCTTCCTGGACGTATCTTGTTGCCTTGTGCCAGAGAAAGCGTTTAGTGTTGTCCAAAGCCTGTGTTCCAGACCTTCTGCTATTGCTATTGACTACGAACCTTGCCACCTGCCCCGACCTTCTGCTACGTCTGACCTTGCCTCTGCCTAGTCCTTCTGTCCCACGCCTTCTCAGCAGTCAGCGAGGTTGAGCCGTTGCCGGTGGATACGACCTGGTTGCTACCGCCGCAGCAAGACCATCCCGCTTTGCGGCGGGCTATGGTGAATACCAGTAGCAACCTAGAACCGGTCCACCGAGACGGTCCACGCCTATCCCTCGCTGACACAGAGGATCCACATTCAGCCTGCCGAATCCTAACAGTGGCTCAGTGGTTAGTACTGCTGCCTTGCAGTGCTGGGGACTTGGGTTCAAATCCCACTTAGGACAACAATAAATAAAGTGTTATTATTATTATAATAATGTCAGCAGAGAGAACTGTGGTCGTGATGTCATCAGAGAGCATTCCAAAAAGAAAATAATTTCCTCTGTAGTATTCAGCAGCTAATAAGTACAGGAAGAATTAAGATTTTTTTTTCAAATAGTTTTTTATTGAAGATTTTCAAATATACAACAATAAAACACAGGATTGACATTATTTACCATGTGCGATTATTACACACTTCCTCATCACATCAGTATAGGCTATAGCCTTCTGCAATTCCTGAACCAAACAGGTGTAAACCATGGGCTCCGGCAATCTTAATATCTCATTCTAAAGGTAGTTCTTAAGCTTGTCGGTCAGTACTCTGATGGTATCCAATAGGATATTTGTAAGTGTGCATTACCATCAATTTTACTGTTCAAAATTTTTTGTTATGCAGTATTTTCTGTAAGAGATGCAAGGGTCACAGTGAATGGGTTACACAGTAGAGCATTCTGGCATATAGAACATCTAACTAAATTCAAATATCTCTGCAATGTGGTGAGTGCATCCACACATTCCACCTAGCATTGAAAGCTTGTGTTCTTCCAGCCCCTTGAGCTATAATTCTTTCAAAGGAGTATGTCATTTGAACTTTATTAATCAAATTCTCTAGTGTGGGAATAGTCTGCGTCTGCCAATTGCTCACTATAGCTATTTTTGCCAAAATACAAATAATACAGTAAAGGTCTCATGTATCTCTTGGAATCTTGCCTATTTTTTAAAATAATAGAACCCCATAAGGAGTCCAAGGTGTATGCCTCCCCAGTAAGCCTCAAACTAATTGTTTACATGCCTGCCAATATGGTTGTAGTAGTGGGCAGGACCATAATATATGCGAGAGTGTTCCTCTAGATCCACACCCTCTCCAACAACCATCCGTCACTCCAGGATATATTTTGCTTAACCTATCCGGGGAATAGTACCATCTCAAGATAGTCTTGAAAGCTGATTCAATGTGTGTGGAGCATTGAAATGCTCTATGCATGTTTTTGAAAGCTTCTTGCCACTCTTCCACCACACTGTTTAAGCTGACTAAACTGCCGTAGCGTGAAGGAATTGTACAGGTGTCCCACTAGCGTGATCCCTTTAAGAATCCAGGGAGTCAAATCTATATTTGATATACAACCCTGTACAAGGGAAATAGGCATATCATTTCTATTAAGTTTACATGTGGTAGGGGAACGGGAAATATATTTACTCCAAGCTGTCAAGGAAGCCTGCACTAACGGGTTTGTTGATGTTGGGAATAGTAAGTTCCAATATGGCAAAAGCAGAACATCTTGAATTTTAAAAGAGGCTACTTCCTGACTCTCAATTTCTACCCACGGAAGGTCAGTTGAGTTCTGCAACCAATGCCGCAGCGCCGAAACCAGAGTAGCAACATAATAGTGTCTTAAATCAGGAGAACCCAAACCTCCCGACAGTTTTAGTTTGGTAAGTATATGTGCTGCCAACCTCGGTTTTTTACCAGCCCAGACATAAGAAGAGAGGATGCTTTGTGCTTGGGAGAAAAAAGTAGTAGGAAGAGATATAGGAAGAGTGCGGAAGGCATAAAGAAATTTAGGAAGGAGAAACCTTTTAAAGGCAGCCACCCTGCCCACCCAGGATATTTCTGTTTGGCTGAGTATAACTGTGTCTTCCTTAATCATCTTTAACAGGGGGATATAATTTTCTGAGTATAAAGCCTTATGTGGGTAAGCTAGTTGTATGCTTAGATAGCTAATTGAGGTGCTATGCCAATCAAATGTATATTGAGTTCTCTAATGATTGTTGTACGGAAGGGTGCAGATTAATGGGAAGGGCTTGGGTCTTGGCGGCATTGAGGAGATAATACGAAATTATGCCAAATTTAGACATAATGTCCATAGCCGCCGGGACAGAAACCACAGGATCAGTGAGAGATAAAATAATGTCGTCCGCATACATCGAGATGACATGTTCTTTAAGTCCTATTAACACCCCTGTGACCCTAGGACTCAATCGTACTGCCTGCGCCAGCGGCTCCATGGACAGGATGTATATAAGCGGGGACAATGGACACCCCTGTCGGGATCCATTTGTTATAGGCTAAGCCTTAGATAAAGAGCCATTAGCCAACACTTTGGCCGTTGGGCAAGAATACAGAGATTCCAGTGCCAACAGTTTCGGCCCCGCAAACCCCATATGTGAGAGGGCCGAGAAGGCATACCACCACCGTAGGCGGTCAAACGCCTTCTCTGCATCAAGCACCAACACCACCGCCGGAGACCCCTCCCGCTCCAAATGAGCAAAGATGTTTAGCATCCGCCTGGTGTTGTCTGATACCTGACGTCCTGCCACAAAACCGGACTGGTCTGATGAGACCAGGGACGGCAATATCACAGAGATTCTAGAAAGTAGCGCTTTAGCATACATTTTTATGTCCTGATTGAGGAGGGAGATTGGGCGGAAGTTTTGTGGGCGATCTGGGGTTTTCCCCAGCTTAGGAAGGGCTGTGATTGTGGCCTGCAGGTTCTCCTCAGGTAACCTCCCTAGTTTCATAGCTGAATTACAAAAATTCGTCAAATGTGGGGTTAAAAGGTTTTGAAATTTCTTATAGTATGAACTGATAAATCCATCTGGTCCTGGGGCTTTTTCTGAGGGTAGGGATTGTATTGTTTTAGTAATTTCTTTTGTTGTGAAGTCTGAGTTTAATGTAGCTAGTTGGGCATGAGTTAACTTTGGAAGACACAAAGAGGAAAGGAATTCAGTTGTAATAGACGAGATATCTGGAGGGGAGGGGGCGGAGTCTTTTAAATTATATAAGGCGGAATAAAAGGAGAGGAAACTGGAAGCTATATCATTAGGAGTGTATAGTTTAGTTTGAGTGGTAGGGTGTATCAGATAAGGTATTCGGGCCTTAGAATGTCTTTTCTTCAATCTATGCGGCAGTAGTTTTCCAGCTTTATCATTTTGTGAGTAGTAATTTGCTTTTAATTTTCTATAGGACTTTTCATAATTAGTTAATAAGAGAGCACGCAGGTCTTCCCGAAGGGAAGCTATCTCAGAAGCTAAGGCTGGATCATTCATATTGTTTTGTTCTGCTACTCTAAGGCGTTCTGACACATCATTGATATGTTTATCTCTTTGTTTCTTTAGCATAGAGCCGTACTTTATGCACTGACCCCGTAAAACTGCCTTATGACAGTTCCAGGTCACAATAGGGTTGGAAACGGAGTTGTTATTGTGCACAAAGTAGTCCTCTATGTCTCTCTGTAGGTATGCAGCATATTTAGGATGTGACCACAAAAACGGATTACTTCTCCATGTGTATGATTGTGGTGAAGAGATGGAGTCAGTGAGTTGGATGGTTATCGCCGTGTGATCAGACCACTTAATTTGCTCTATTGTGGTCATCAGAGTGGTGGGGAGTAGAGACCTATCTATTAGGAACATGTCTATTCGCAAGTATGAGTTGTGAACTGTGGATAAAAAAGTGTAATCTTTCTCTGTATTGTGTTGTGTGCGCCATATATCATACAATTCTTCTTCATGGAGAAGAGAGGCCAAAGTGGTAGAGGGGAAGCGGGTGGTGGAGGTTGTGTCTAGGGCCAATTCAGAGATGGTATTGAAATCGCCACAGAGGATTAAAGATCCCCAAGGTGATCTACGAACTTTTTCTAGCAGCCTCTTAACAAATCTCAGCTGGCCCGAGTTGGGAGCATATAAAGCTACTATGGTCAGCGGTGCAGCATTAATAACACAACGCAAAATGACGTACCTGCCTTGCGTGTCTGAGACCTCCTCCTTCAGGGTGAAGGCCACTGTGTTTTTGATTGCAACAGAGACCCCTCTGGATTTCGTACTATGATTGTTACGCCGAGCGCTCCGGGTCCCCGCTCCTCCCCGGAGCGCTCGCAGCGTGTACCTGCTCGCAGCGCCCCGGTCAGACCCGCTGACCGGGAGCGCTGCGATAGTGTCTCTAGCAGGGATGCGATCCGCGATGCGGGACACGCCCGCTCGCGGTTCGCATCCCAGCCTGCTTACCGGCCCAGTCCTCCGTCTGTCCAGTCCCGGTGCACGTGGCCCCGCTCCCTAGGGCGCCCACGCGCCGGCTCTCTGCGATTTAAAGGGCCAGTGCGCCGCTGATTGGCGCCTGGCCCAAATTAGTAATTTCACCTGTGCACTGGTCTATATTACCTCACTTCCCCTTCCCTGTATTGCCGGATCTTGTTGCCATTGTGCCAGTGAAAGCGTTCCTTGTATGTCCCAAGCCAGTGTTCCAGACCTCCTGCCATTGCCCCTGACTACGATCCTTGCTGCCTGCCCTGACCTTCTGCTATGTCCGACCTTGCTCTTGCCTAATCCCTTGTACCGCGCCTATCTCAGCAGTCAGTCGGGGTTGAGTCGCTATCGGGTGGAACGACCTGGGGGTTACCTGCCGCAGCAAGTCCATCCCACTTTGCGGCGGGCTCTGGTGAATACCAGTAACCCCTTAAACTCCGTTCCCCTGGTACGGCCCACGTCATCACCCCACTGACACAGAGGATCCACCACCAGTATCCTCTCAGTACCCGGATCCTGACAATGATGAGAGTGAAAATAGTGAGAAAATGAAGGATGAGACAAGCGGAACGCATCTGCAGCTATCAAGTGCGTTTCTTGCAGACATATTACATCACATTTTAAAGTTTTAACCTCTTTCCATAGGTATGCCCTTTTATGGGGTGCGTTGAGCCAATTCACATTAAGACTGGCCATGGTAATAACTATCTTAACCAACAATACATTTTTACAGGTTTCAGTAGCAGGATTAATGAAATTTTGGAACAGGCCGCACCTCCCAGCCAGCGTGCGCCTGTCATCTCTGGGTAAAACACACTTCTTTGTCCGTTAATCAGAGCTTTGCCAGAGCCACCAACAAAAACTAACCAAGATAAACATAACAAACAGTAAATTACTAGACAGACACATTGCCGAACACCGTCCACATTGGAGTGGGGGTCAGAGTCCACTCTGAAACTGGGCGACATGTGAAACACACTAGTCCCGCAAACATTGTAGCCGTGAGAGTTAGTCCCCACTGTGTTCAAGCAATGTCCCAGTTTCCTGGAACTCGGGTCACCTTCCGATTATTATTGCGATCCTCAGGGTGTGGAATAGTAACCTTCCAAGCTTTTAACAGTTCCTCTCCCTCCAAAAGAGATCTAATGGCGTGGGTCATGTTGTCCCTTTTTATCAGCAGGCGAGTCGGGAAGCCCCATCTGTACAATATTTTTGCAGATCTGAGAGCATTTGTTATAGGAATGAGTGCACGTCGAGCTTGCAATGTGGCCGCTGACAGATCAGCATACAGGGAAATCTGATGGTATTGTGCTGGCAGTCCATTGTTGCGCCTGGACAGTTCCATTAGTTTTTCTTTAACATGGAAAAAGTGTACTCTGGCCAGAATGTCCCTGGGCCCAGAGTCATCCAAATGGCGCGGACGGGGCACTCTATGTGCTCTATCCACAATCAAATCATGGGGTGCACAATCAGGTAGAACATTTTTCAGCAAAGAACAGACATATTCAGATATTTCAGCTGGAGACACAGTCTCGGGCACACCTTTGAGTTTAATATTATTACGTTGACTGCGATCTTCCAGGTCTGCAACCTTGGCTTTAAGTGCTGCTATATCCTCTGCTTCGTAATGCATATCGATGAGCGAGTTATGGGAATTAGCAAACTCCCCAAATTTGCCCTCCAAATGATTTACCCTTTCACCCAGCTCTTGTACATTTTTCTGCAGAGGGTGCAATAATTTATGCATGTCCTGAAGGAAAGAAGAACGCAGTAGCTATAACATGTCCCTCATAGCTTTGTCAGTTAGAGATTGATTGAGCACTGGCATCTCTGCTAGGGGATCACCCTCAGGGCTCTGCACTTTGCTTATGGCTGAAGCAGCCCTTACCTCCGGGCTCGTGGATGTCTGTGAGAGCCTTGGACGCTGCTTAGCCGGGGTCAGTGAAGGGGAGGCTGCCAGAGAGTGAGCCTGCAGCGTTGGTGAGGAGCAGATGCTACGCGGTCCTGAGCAGCTCTCCCGATCCGTGCATGCTTCAGAGGTAAGTCCCGGCAATTCCGGATCACCTTCGGATGTGAGGGCCGTGTGCAGTGCTGTGTCCGAGGCAGAGCGGCGTCTCAGAGGGGAGAGAGGGGACGCGATTCGGCGCGAACACTGTTGCTGAGGCCGTGCCTGTGCTTCCGCGCTCTCTTCCACTGCGCCATCTTGGGATCTCAGGGTCCGTGGAGTAAAGCTAAATTTAGCTAGGGAGCGATGTCGGACAGGCTTCCTCTTTTTAGCAGGCATTGCTAGGGATGATAGAAGTTCACACAGTCCGAAAATCAGAGCAGTGGGGTGCACCACCATGCACCACCATGCACCACAGCAGCCAGGCCACTCCGCAGGATTAAGATTTTTTTAATAGAAGTAATTTACAAATATGTTTAACTTTCTGCCCCCAGTTGATTTAAAAGAAAAAAGGTTTTCACCGGAGTACCCCTTTAAGTGCTCTGTGGATGCACTAGACGGCTCAGAAGGGAAGGACAATGGGATTTTGGAGAGTGAGTTTTTCTGATATTACTTTTAACCCCTTAAGGACACATGACGTACTGGAACGTCATGTGTCCACTCCCGATCTATAACGCGGGGCCACGGCGTGGCCCCGCGTCATAGCGGGTCGGGCCCGGCCTCTAACAACGGCCGGGACCCGTGGCTAATAGCGCGCGGCATTGATCGCTGTGCCGCGCGCTATTAACCCTTTAGACGCGGCGTTCAAAGTTGAACGCCGCGTCTAAAGTGAAACCGAAAGCATCCCGGCTAGCTCAGTGGGCTGTTCGGGATAGCCGCGGTGAAATCGCGGCATCCCGAACAGCTGACAGGACAGCGGGAGGGCCCCTACCTGCCTCCTCGCTGTCCGATCGCCGAATGACTGCTCAGTGCCTGAGATCCAGGCATGAGCAGTCATCCGGCAGAATCGTTGATCACTGGTTTCTTATGAGAAACCAGTGATCAACATAGAAGATCAGTGTGTGCAGTGTTATAGGTCCCTATGGGACCTATAACACTGCACAAAAAAAGTGAAAAAAAAAAGTGAATAAAGATCATTTAACTCCTCCCCTATTAAAAGTTTGAATCACCCCCCTTTTCCAATAAAAAAAAAAACACAGTGTAAATAAAAATAAAAATAAACATATGTGGTATCACCGCGTGCGGAAATGTCCGAATTATAAAAATATATCATTAATTAAACCGCTCGGTCAATGGCGTGCGCGCAAAAAAATTCCAAAGTCCAAAATAGTGCATTTTTGGTCACTTTTTATATCATTTAAAAATGAATAAAAAGTGATCAATAAGTCCTATCAATGCAAAAATGGTACCGTTAAAAACTTCAGATCACGGCGCAAAAAATGAGCCCTCATACCGCCCCATACACGGAAAAATAAAAAAGTTATAGGGGTCAGAAGATGACAATTTTAAACGTATTAATTTTCCTGCATGTAGTTATGATTTTTTCCAGAAGTCCGACAAAATCAAACCTATATAAGTAGGGCATCATTTTAATCGTATGGACCTACAGAATACATATCAGGTGTCATTTTTACCGAAAAATGTACTACGTAGAAACGGAAGCCCCCAAAAGTTACAAAACAGCGTTTTTTTTTTCAATTTTGTCGCACAATGATTTTTTTTCCCGCTTCACCATAGATTTTTGGGCAAAATGACTGACGTCATTACAAAGTAGAATTGGTGGCGCAAAAAATAAGCCAGCATATGGATTTTTAGGTGTAAATTTGAAAGAGTTATGATTTTTTAAAGGCAAGGAGCAAAAAACGAAAATGCAAAAACGGAAAAACCTCCGGTCCTTAAGGGGTTAAACCTTTGCCCCTCTAATTTAAAACTATGTCCTCTTGTGGTAGTTTTTCTTCTTTTAAATATGCTCTCCTCCTTTACCGTGTTGATTCCCTTTATGTATTTAAAAGTATCTATCATATCCCCTCTGTCTCTTCTTTCTTCCAAGCTATACATGTTAACCCCTTAACGACGCAGGACGTATATTTACGCGATCCTGCATCATATCGCGTCGGTCCCGGCGCTCATCAACGGCTGGGACCCGCGGCTAATACCACACATCGCCGATCGCGGCGATGTGCGGTATTAACCCTTTAGAAGCGGCGGTCAAAGCTGACCGCCGCTTCTAAAGTGAAACTGACCCGGCTGCTCAGTCGGGCTGTTCGGGACCGCCGCGGTGAAATCGCGGCGTCCCGAACAGCTGATAAGACACCGGGAGGGCCCTTACCTGCCTCCTCGGTGTCCGATCGACGAATGACTGCTCCGTGCCTGAGATCCAGGCAGGAGCAGTCAAGCGCCGATAATGCTGATCACAGGCGTGTTAATACACGCCAGTGATCAGCATAGGAGATCAGTGTGTGCAGTGTTATAGGTCCCTATGGAACCTATAACACTGCAAAAAAAAGTGTTAATAAAGGTCATTTAACCCCTTCCCTAATAAATGTTTGAATCACCCCCCTTTTCCCATAAAAAAATAAAACAGTGTAAAAAAATAAATAAATAAACATATGTGGTATCGCCGCGTGTGTAAATGTCCGAACTATAAAAATATATCATTAATTAAACCGCACGGTCAATGGCGTATGCGCAAAAAAATTCCAAAGTCCAAAAAAGCTTATTTTGGTCACTTTTTATACCATTAAAAAAATGAATAAAAAGTGATCAAAAAGTCCGATCAAAACAAAAATACTACCAATAAAAATTTCAGATCACGGCGCAAAAAATGAGTCCTCATACCGCCCTGTACGTGGAAAAATAAAAAAGTTATAGGGGTCAGAAGATGACATTTTTAAACGTATAAATTTTCCTGCATGTAGTTATGATTTTTTCCAGAAGTGCGACAAAATTAAACCTATATAAGTAGGGTATCATTTTAACCGTATGGACCTACAGAATAATGATAAGGTGTAATTTTTACCGAAATATGCACTGCGTAGAAACAGAAGCCCCCAAAAGTTACAAAATGGCGTTTTTTTTTCCGATTTTGTCGCACAATGATTTTTTTTTTCCGTTTCGCCGTGCATTTTTGGGTAAAATGACTAGTGTCACTGCAAAGTAGAATTGGCGACGCAAAAAATAAGCCATAATATGGATTTTTAGGTGGAAAATTGAAAGGGTTATGATTTTTAAAAGATAAGGAGGAAAAAATGAAAGTGCAAAAACGGAAAAACCCTGAGTCCTTAAGGGGTTAAGGTCCTTTAACCTTTCCTGGTAAGTTTTATCCTGCAATCCATGTACTAGTTTAGTAGCTCTTCGTTGAATTCTCTCTAGAGTATGTATATCCTTCTGGAGATGCGGCCTCCAGTACTGCGTACAATACTCCAAATGAGGTCTCACCAGTGTTCTGTACAGCGGCATGAGCACTTCTCTCTTTCTACTGCTTATACCTCTACCTATACATCCAAGCATTCTGCTAGCGTTTCCTGCTGCTCTATTACATTGTCTTCTTACCTTTAAGTCTTCTGAAATAATTACTCCTAAATCCCTCTCCTCAGACACTGAGGTCAGGACTGTGTCAAATAATCTATATTCTGCCTGATGGTTTTTACGCCCCAGGTGCATTATCTTGCACTTATCCACATTAAATTTCAGTTGCCAGAGTTCTGACCATTATTCTAGTTTGCCTAAATCCTTTTCCATTTGGTGTATCCCTCCAGGAACGTCAACCCTGTTACATATCTTTTTGTCATCAGCAAAAAGACATACCTTACCATCGAGACCTTCTGTAATCTCACTAATGAAGATATTAAACAATATTGGTCCCAGTACAGATCCCTGAGGTATCCCACTGGTGACAAGACCTTGCTCTGAATATTCTCCATTGACTACAACCCTCTGTTGTCTGTTACTCAGCCACTGCCTAATCCACTCAACAATATTGGAGTCCAAGCTCAATGACTGTAGTTTTATTTTAGTAAGTCTTCTATGTGGGACAGTGTCAAAAGCCTTACTAAAATCTAGATATGCGATGTCTACTGCCCCTCAACCATCTATTATTTTAGTCACCCTTCAAAAAAATCAATAAGATTTGTTTGACATGATCTCCCTGAAGTAAACCCATGTTGTTTTTCATCTTGCAATCCATGGGATTTTAGATGTTCCACAATCCTATCCTTTAGTAGGGTTTCCATTAATTTCCCCACTATTGATGTCAGACTTACTGGCCTATAGCTGCTTGATTCCTCCCTACTACCTTTCTTGTGAATGGGCACAACATTTGCTAATTTCCAATCTTCCGGGACGGCTCCTGTTACCATTGATTGGTTAAATAAATCTGTTAAAGGTTTTGCTAGCTCACCACTAAGCTCTTAATAATTCTGGGTGTATCCCATCAGGCCCCTGTGATTTATTTGTCTTCACTAGCAAACGTAGAATCTCTTCCTCTGTAAAGACACATGCATCAAATAATTCCTTAGTTTTCTTCTCTAATGGAGGTCCTTTTCCTTCTTTTTCTTCTGTAAAAACTGAACAGAAGTATTCGTTAAGGCAGTCGGCTAGCCCCTTATTCTTTTCTACATACCTTCCTTCCTTTGTTTTTAATTTAGTTATTCCTGGTTTTAATTTCCTTTTTTCATTTATATATCTGAAGAATGTCTTATCCCCTTTTTTCACAGACGGAGCTAGTTTTTCTTCTGCCTGTGCTTTAGAAGTTCTTATAACTTGCTTGACCTCTTTCTGCCTAGTATTGTAGATTTCCCTATCTTCATTGCTCTGGGTTGTTTTATAATTTCTAAATGCTAGTTTTTTGTTTTTTATGATTTCGGCCACTTCTGCTGAGTACCACAGTGGTTTCTTCCTTTTTCTGCTTATACTGACAAGTCTAGTGCAATTTTCTGTTGCCTTCAATAAAGCATCTTTTAAGTAGTCACATTTCTCCTGAACTCCATGTAATTTGTTCCAGTCTGATAGGGACTCATTTATGACTAATCTCATTTTTGAAAAGTCTGTTTTTCTAAAATCTAAAACTTTTGTTTTTGTGTGGTGTGACTCCTTCACTGTTCTCATATTAAACCACACTGATTGGTGATCACTAGATCCCAAGCTTTCGCCAACAATAACATCATATACCAAATCCCCATTTGTGAATACAAATCCAAAATGGACTCCTTCCGCGTTGGCTCCTCAACCACTTGTTGTAGAGATAATCCCAGTAGGGAATTTAGAATATCTGTACTCCTGGAAGAACTAGCTATTTTGATTTTCCAGTTTATATCCGGAAGATTGAAGTCTCCCGTAATGATAACTTCTCCTTTCATTGTCATTTTATATATTTCTTCAACTAGTAGATCATCTACTTCTTTAACTTGGCCAGGTGGTCTGTATATCACACCTACACGAGTTACTGCATGATTACCAAACTGCAACATAACCCAAACTGACTCTGTGGTTGCCTCACTAACTTGCATTAGGTTAGATTTTATGCTATCTTTCACATATAGGGCCACTCCTCCTCCTTTCTTGCCTTCTCTGTCTCTTCTGTATAAAGAGTACCCTGGTATGGATATGTCCCAGTCATTCCTTTCATTAAACCATGTCTCAGTAATAGCCACTAAATCTACATTCTCAGATGCCATTATTGATTTTATTACCTAGACTGCAGGCATTTGTAGACAGGACTCTGAGCTTGTCATTTCTTAACCTCTGGGCTACTGACATGTTCTGGCATTGTTTCGGGGGGCAATTGGACTCATGGATTTTCACTCTTTTGCCCCCCCCCCCCCCTTCTTAGTTTAAATACTCCTTAGCAAATTCTTGGAATTGTTCACTGAGTACATTTGTTCCTTTGAGAGAAAGATGCAAACCATCTTTTTTGTACAGTTCCATTCTATTCCAAGTAGAGCTATCATGAGACACAAAGCCAAATCCTTGCTCTTGACACCATTTACTAAGCCATAAGTTGAACTCTTTAATGTGTCTCTGCCTATCATGCTGTACGTTATGCACAGGCAGAACTTCAGAAAATGAAACAGTGGATGCAAAATCCTGTACATGGCATACTATTTTGGAAACTACACCCCTCATGAAACGTAACAAGAGGTACAGTGAGCCTTTACACCCCACAGATTTTTGACGACTTTTTGTTAAAGTTGGATATGTAAATTCTTTTTTTTTTCACAAAAATGTTTCCCAAATTTTACATTTTGACAAAGGTTAATAGGGGGAAAATGCCCCCCCCCCCAAAAAAAAAAAATTTGTAACCCCCTCTCTTCTGAGTATGGAAATACCCCATGTGTGGACGTCAAGTGCACTGCGGGTGCACTACAATGCTCAGAAGAGAAGGAGTCACATTTGGCTTTTGGAAAGCAAATTTTGCTGAAATGGTTTATGTGGGGGATGTCACATTTAGGAAGCCCGTATGGTGCCAGAACAGCAAAAAAAAAAAAAATAAAAAAAAAATTTTTTGGGAAACTACACCCCTCAAGGCACGTAGCACGGGGTACAGTGAGCCTTAACACCCCACAGGTGTTTGACACATTTCCACTAAAGTTGAAACTGAAAATGATTTGATTTTTTTCACTAAAATGCTGGTGTTACCCCAATTTTTTCTTTTTCACAAGGGGTAATAGGAGAAAAAGACTCCCAAAATTTGTAATACCATTTCTTCTGAGTAAGGAAATACCCCATATGTGGATGTGAAGTGCTCTGTGGGCGAACTAAAATGCTCAGAAGAGAAGGAGCGCCATTGAGCTTTGGGGAGAGAATATGGCTGGAATAGAAGTCAGGGGCCATTTGCGTTTACAAAGCCCCCTGTGGTGCCAGAACAGTGGACCCTCCCCACATGTGACCCCATTTTGGAAACTAAACTCCTCACAGAATTTAATAAGGGGTGCAGTGAACATTTACACCCCACTGGCATTTTGACAGATCTTTGGAACAGTGGGCTGTGCAAATGAAAAATGTAATTGTTGCCTTGAAATACAACAGGGCTCCAAAGCGAGAGAGCGCCATGCGCATTTGAGGCCTAAATTGGGGATTTGCATCCGCCACAAAATACCCTATGGCAAGTGTTTCCCATACAGGGTGTCTCCAGCGGTTGCAAAACTTCCAGCATGCCTTGACAGTCAGTGGCTGTATGGCAATACTGGGAGTTGTTGATTTTCATTTTGAAAACAGTGACTTTTTTTATTGGGGAGGGGGGAGGGGGTAACTTTGTAGGGGTATGTGTATATGTGGTGTTTTACTTTTTTTTGTTTAGGTGTAGTGTAGTGTTTTTAGAGTACATTCACATGGGCAGAGGTTTACAACTAGTTTCCCCTGGGAGTTTGAGCTGCGGCAGAAAATTAGCCACAGCTCAAACTTGCAGCGGGAAACTCACTGAAACCCCGCTTTTGTGAATGTACCCTGTACATTCAGATGGGAGGGGGGGGGGGGGGGGGGTCAAAGCTCCAGCTGTTCCGAAAGTACAACTCTCAGCATGCCCTTTGGGTGTCCGTGCATGCTGGGAGCTGCAGTTATGTAACAGCTGGAAGCATACTGGTTGCAAAACACAGTTTGTTACTTAACTCAGTGTTTCGCAACCAGTGTGCCTCCAGCTGTTGCAAAACTACAACTCTTAGCATGCATTGACAGCCGAAGGGCATGCTGGAGGCCCACTACTACATTGCCCAGCATGCCCTTTCGCTGTTTGTGCATGCTGGTTGTTGCAGTTATGTAATAACTGGAGGCACACTTTTTCATAGAAAGAAAGTGCCTTCAGCTGTTGCATAACTACAAGCCCCAGCATGCACAAACAACCAAAGGGCATGCTGGAAGTTGTAGTTTTGCCACCACCTGTTGTAAAACTACAAGTCCCAGCATGCCCTTTGGATGTGCATGCTGGGAGTTGTTGCTTAACAACAGCATTAGGCGAACAACTCACCTCCTGCTGTATCCTGCCGCAGTCACTGAGGACGCTGCTGCCACCACTGCATGGGGACCTCTGCCAATGCCGCCGACTCCAGGGACCCTCCACGTCGATGCCAGGGACCCCTGCCTGCCTCGATGAACAGATAAGGGATCCCCAACTTTCCCGATCGCCACCTGATCACCTCTCAACAGGCTCAGTGATTGATCGGTCGTCTAGACCGATCAATCACGCAATCATGAGGCGGCACCTGTGCCACCTCATTCCTGCTGGTAAAGGGTGATAGGTGGTGTCTTGGAATCACCATGAATCGCCCGTCTGAATTGACATGGGGGGTCTCAGGACCCCCCCAGGGGTTTGCAAGGGGTGCCTGCTGAACAATTTTGGCAAGTGGCAGGGACCGGAAGTCCCAAGGGTGTACAGGTACGCCCTGGGTCCTTAAGTATCAGGGCGTGCCTGTACGCCCTGGGTCATTAAGGCGTTAAACACTCCTCCACCACTTAAGTCCCTGAAATCATTTTTAAGGACACTCCACCTACCTCTTACTTTTTCATTGGTGATGATATTTACCATGACCGCTGGGTCTTCTCCAGCCCTACCCAACAACCTGTCAACCCAATCCGCGATGTGCCAAACTCGAGCGCCAGGAAGACAATACACTATTCGGTGATCCTGGTCTTTGTGAGAGATTGCCCTGTCTGTCCCACTAAAAATAGAGTCCCTCACTTCGAGTACCTGTCTGGCCTGCATTGCACTCCTCCTTCCCTCCATACTGGAGCAGACATGGTGGTCAGAGGCAGTATCTTGCTGCTGTACTGCTAGCTCTGAAATAGCATCCCCTTCATCTGCCAACTGGGCAAACTTGTTGGGGTGTGTCAGTCCAGGACTAGCTTCCCTGACACTTTTCCCTCTGCCCCGTTTTCTAACTGTAACCCAGCTAGCTGCCTGACTGTCCTGCACCTCTGTCTCGCTATCCTCCCCCACCTCTACCCCCGAGAGTGCTTGCTCAGTGAGCACGAGACTGCTTTCCAAGTATTGCCAGTTGCTCCTCTAGATCCAGGATCTGGGCTTCCAAATGACCAACTTACACACATCTCGCACAGCAGTATGCACACTCAAACTGCTGTTCAAGGATGGCATACAACATGCAAAATGTACACCGGACTGCATTTTCCAACATGGAGGCCATCTAGTTAGAGGGATTTCACAGATTAACAGCCAAAAACAGACAGTAAATATTACAATTAAATTCTCTGTAGACCTTGTGAGTGTAAAGTCCCCACAGTGCAATGAAAGTAACACTCACAGCGATCTCAAACTCCTGCTTTCAAACTCCTAACTTTTAAAACTCTCTTTCAGCAGCCTCTCTTCCAGACACAACACTCAGACCAAAGCACGCTCAGAACCGAGTCCCAGACTAAGATTCATGCACCTGTGACCAATGTAGAGGAAAAAGAAAGTGAAAAAGCTGTTTAAAATTCAGTGATCCCACTATGTGCAAATTTAACTACACAAATATTTGTTGTCACAGTTCATGGGTCCGAAAGGGCTTAAACCATGTCCCCATTCCCACCTGCCCCCCTCCCAATTTTTGGTGGAAAATTTGAAAATTTGGTGCATCCCTATTCATGAGTAAATTGTCCTCCAGCATATTCCTCCAATACTTTACAATTGAAGCATAGCATTCCTAGAAACATAGATTGTGTCGGCAGATAAGAACCATTTGGCCCATCTAGTATGCCCAATAATCTGAATCCTATCAATAGTCCCTGGTCCTATCTTATATGAAGGATAGCCTTATGCCTATCCCATGCATGCTTAAACTCCTTCACTGTATTTGCAGCTACCACTTCTGCAGAAAGGCTATTCCATGCATACACTACTCTCTCAGTAAAGTAATGCTTCCTGATATTACTTTTAAACCTTTTCCCCTCAAACTTAAAACGATGCCCTCTTGTGGTAGTTTTTCTTCTTTGAACCCGATAATGACCATGGACGTCTATACTCCTCCAATGGTTACCGGGGTATGACATGGGCTCCCGAATCGAGCCCGCGTCATACCGGTCGGCCCCCCCAACGTTAATGGTCGTCATGCGGAGATCGCAGGCGGCTATTAACCCTTTAGATCACCGCTGTCAAAGTTGACAGCGGCATCTAAAGGTGCCTGTATCCTGTCCCTGGTGGTCCAGTGGGGTGGATCGCCCCCCGTAGCGTGATTTCGGGTTGGTGATCCACTGCTGAGATAGCCTGAGGGCTTACCTCTCCTCCTGTGCCGGCTCCAGTGCTCTGAATGATACAGCCTGGCAGGGCCATGCTTTATCAATCAAGCGCAGAGCACACTGATCAATATGGTTCTATGGAACCATAATGATCTGTATGAGGAAGCAAATGATTCCTCCTAAAAGTCCCCTAAGGAGACTAAAAAAAAAAAGCTTAAAAACATACACATTAACCCCTTCCTTATTAAAAGTTTAAATCACCCCCCTTTTCCCAAATTCCATATAAAAAATATATATACATATAACATACAAAATAACATGTGGTATCGCCGTGTGCGTAAATGTCCGAACTATAAAAATATATCGTAAATTAAACCGCACGGTCAATGGCTTACGTGCAAAAAAATGCCAAAGTCGAAAATGGAGTATTTTTGGTCACTTTCATAAAAAAAGGAATAAAAAGCGATCACAAAGTTAGATCAAAACAAAAATGGTACCGATTAAAACTTCAGATCAAGGCACAAAAATTAGCTCTGATAAATCCCCATTGACAGAAAAATAAAAAAGTTATAGGGGTCAGAAGAGGACAATTTTAAATTTTATAAATTTCCATGCATGTAGTTATGATTTTCTCCAGAAGTAATACAAAATCAAACCTATATAAGTAGGGTATCATTTTAATTATATGGACCTACAGAATAAAGATAAAGTGTCATTTTTACCAAAAAATTTACTGCGTAAAAACGTAAGCCGCCAAAATTTACAAAATTGTGTTGTTTTTTCTCCAATTTTGTGGTACAATTATTTTTTTTCCTGTTTCCTGATTTTTGGGTAAAATGCCTGATGTCATTACAAAGTACAATTAGTGGTGCAAAAAATAAGTCCTCATATGGATTTTTAGGTGGAAAATTGAAAGGGTTATGATTTTTAAAAGGTAAGGAGGAAAAAATAAAAGTGCAAAAACAGAAAAACGCTTGGTCCTTAAGGGGTTAAATATGCTCTCCTCCCAGAGGCGTAGTGTGGGGGGTGCCACCCCTCCTATCCCTGCTATTGGTTGGCTGAGCGACCGACCAATTGCAGACCGGGGGAGGGGGGTTAAAGTTCGGTTCCCCCGCTTTGCCCACCTATCGGTGTCCGGGCAAAACGGGGGAACCGACCAGGGAAGTTCGGCGCCAAAGGTCCCTACCTGGATCCTGGATCCCCGTTCGCGATCCTCCCCCACGAGCGGCGGCGGCGGCAGCAATACTTCCGGGTCCTGCTAGGTGAGTTGTTGCCTAGCAACATCCGGAGGGCCACAGTTTACAGTGGTCTCTAAACCATGGCCCTCCAGATGTTGCAAAACTACAACTCCCAGCATGCCCAGACAGCTGTTTGCTGTGTGGGCATGCTGGGACTTGTAGTTTTGCAATATTTAGAGGGGTTCAGGTTGTAGATCACTAAGTGGTCTCAAACTGTAGCCCTCCAGATGTTGCAAAACTACAACTCTCAGCATGCACAGACAGCAGTTTGCTGTCTGGGCATGCTGCGAGTTGTAGTTTTGCAACATCTGGAGGGCCACAGTTTTGAGACCACTGGACAGTGATTTACAACCTGAACCCCTCTAAATCATGCAAAACTACAACTCCCAGCATTCAGGAACAGCATAATGCTGTCTTGACATGCTGGGAGTTGTACTTGCGTGCCTCCAGCCATTGCATAACTACATCTCCCAGCATGCCCTTCCGCAATCAGTACATGCTGGGAGTTGTAGTTTTGCAACAGCTGGAGGCACACTGGTTGGAAAATACTGAGTTAGGTCATAGAACCTAACTCAAGGTTTTCCAGCCAGTGTGCCTCCAGCTGTTGCAAAACTACAACTCCCAGCATGCATGGTCTGTCAGTGCATGTTGGGAGTTGTAGTTTTGAGCCCCCTCCCATGTGAATGTACAGGCTACATTCACACTGGCGGCAGATTACAGTGAGTTCCCCGCTACAAATTTGAGCTGCGGCAAATTTTCCGCCGCAGCTCAAACTCCTAGCGGGAGACTCAGTGTAATCCGCCGTCAGTGTTAATGTAACCTAAAAACACTACACTACAGTACACTAACATAAAATAAAGAGTAAAACACTACATATACACACGTACACTAACCCCCCACCACCCCCCTCCCCAATAAAAATTAAAAACGTATTGTACGGCAATGTTTCTAAGATGGAGCCTCCAGCTGTTGCGAAACAAAAACTCCCAGCATTTCTGGACAGCAATTGACTGTCCAAGCAAGCTGGGAGTTTAGCAACAGCTGGAAGCACCCTGTTTGGGAATCACTGGCATAGAATACCCCTATGTCCACCCCTATGCAAGTCCCTAATTCAGGCCTCAAATGCGCATGGCGCTCTCACTTTGGAGCCCTGTCGTATTTCAAGGCAACAGAATAGGGTCACATATCGGGTATCGCCGTTTCGGGAGAAATTGCCTAACAAATTTTTGGGGGGCTTTTTCTCCTTTTACCCCTTATGAAAAGGAACAGTTGGGGTCTACACCAGCATGTTAGTGTAAAAAAATAAAAAAATTTACTCTAACATGCTGGTGTTGCCCTATACTTTTCATTTTCACAAGAAGTAAAAGGGAAAAACGCCCCCCAAAATTTGTAACGCAATTTCTCCCGAGTACGGAGATACCCCATATGTGGGCGTAAAGTGCTCTGGGGGCGCACAACAAGGCCCAGAAGGGAGAGTGTGCCATGTACATTTGAGGTGATTTGCACAGGGGTGGCTGATTGTAACAGCGGTTCTGACAAACGCAAAAAAAAAACACACCCACATGTGACCCCATTTTGGAAACTACACCCCTCACGGAATGTAATAAGGGGTACAGTGAGAATTTACACCCCACAGGTGTTTGACGGATCTTTGGAACAGTGGTCCGTGAAAATGGAAAATTTTGCACAGCCCACTGTTCCAAAGATCTGTCAGACACCAGTGGGGGGTAAATGCTCCCTGTACCCCTCATTACATTCTGTGAGGGGTCTAGTTTCCAAAATGGTATGCCATGTGTTTTTTTTTCTGCTGTCCTGGCACCATAGGGGCTTCCTAAATGCAACATGCCCCCCGAGCAAAATTTGCTCTCAAAAAGCCAAATATGACTCCTTCTCTTCTGAGCATTGTAGTTCGCCCGCAGTGCACTTCAGGTCCACTTATGGGGTACCTCCATACTCAGAAGAGATGGGGTTACAAATTTTGGGGGGTCTTTTCTGCTATTAACCCTTTAAAAAATGTGAAATTTGGGGGGAAAACAACATTTTTGTGAATTTTTTTTTTTTTTTACATATACAAAAGTCGTGAAACACCTGTGGGGTATTAAGGCTCACTTTATTCCTTGTTATGTTCCTCAAGGGGTCTATTTTCCAAAATGATATACCATGTGTTTTTTTTTTGCTGTTCTGGCACCATAGGGGCTTCCTAAATGCGACATGCCCCCCCAAAACCATTTCAGAAAAACGTACTCTCTAAAATCCCCTTGTCGCTCCTTCGCTTCTGAGCCCTCTACTGCGCCCGCCGAACACTTTACATAGACATATGAGGTATGTCCTTACTCGAGAGAAATTGGGCTACAAATATAAGTATACATTTTCTCCTTTTACTCACAAGAACATGCGAGTGTAAAAAATTTATATTTTGAATTTTCTCCTTCACTTTGCTGCTATTCCTGTGAAACACCTAAAGGGTTAAAACATTTACTGAATGTCATTTTGAATACTTTGGGGGGTGCAGTTTTTATAATGGGGTCATTTATGGGGTATTTCTAATATGAAGACCCTTCAAATTCACTTCAAACCTGAACTGGTCCCTGAAAAATTGTGAGTTTGAAAATTTTGTGAAAAATTGGAAAATTGCTGCTGAACTTTGAAGCCCTCTGATGTCTTCCAAAAGTAAAAACTCGTAAATTTTATGATGCAATCATAAAGTAAACATATTGTATATGTGAATCCCCAAAAAAAATTTTTGGGGAATATCCATTTTCCTTTCATGCAAAGAGCTTCAAAGTTAAAAAAATGCATAATTTTAAATTTTTTCATCAAATTTTTGGATTTTTCACCAAGAAAGGATGCAAGTTACCACAAAAATTTACCACTATGTTAAAGTAGAATATGTCACGAAAAAAACAATCTCAAAATCAGAATGATAAGTGAAAGCATTCCAGAGTTATTAATGTTTAAAGTGACAGTGGTCAGATTTGCAAAAAAGGGCTTCGTCCTAGAGGTGAAAATGGGCTCTGTCCTTAAGGGGTTAAACCGCCTGCATAACGTTACATGTGATACATTGCTCACCCACTGCTATATCTTAGTATGTATACAGTAACCCCCCGACATATGATCAAATCGACATACGATGGCCTGTCAGAGGCCATCGCATGTCGATGTCAGCATCGACATACGATGCTTTTATATGTCGGGGCCATCACATGCTTAAGCTGCTGTCGGATAGCAGTGTAATGTGCCCCAGCAGGTTCACTTACCTATCCCTGCTGCTCCGGGTCCTCTCCGGGGTCCGGCCTCGCTTTCCGGCGTCGTTATTACGTAGCTGCGCACGCCGTCCCGACGCAACAACGTAATAACGTCACCAGAAAGCAAGGCACGGACACTGGTGAAGATGTGGAAGACGCCAGAGGACCCAGAAGAAGACGTCGGAGCAGCGGGAGCCCCTGGGAGACCATCGGGAGCGGTGAGGACGCGGTCTGGAGCGGCAGGGACAGGTGAGTATTTAACCCCTTAAGGACGCAGCCAATTAAATTTTTACGTTTTTGTTTTTTCCTCCTCGCCTTCATAAAATCATAACTTTTATATTTTCATCCACAGACTAGTATGAGGGCTTGTTTTTTGCGTGACCAGTTGTCCGTTGTAATGCCATCGCTCAATTTACCATTAAATGTATGGCGCAACCAAAAAAAATACTATTTGTGTGTTGAAATTAAAAAGAAAAATGCAATTTTGCTAATTTTGGAAGGTTTCGTTTTCACGCCGTACAATTCACGGTAAAAATGACATGTGTTCTTTATTCTTTGGGTCAATACAATTAAAATGATACCCATAATAACGTACTTTTCTATTACTGTTGCGCTTAAAAAAAATCGCAAACTTTTTAACCAAATTAGTATATTTAAAATCCCCCTATTTTGAAAACCTATAACTTTTTCATTTTTCCGTATAAGCGGCGGTATGAGGGCTCATTTTTTGCACCGTGATCTGTACGTTTTATTGATACCATATTTGCTTATATAGAACTATTAATCAATTTTTTATAAATTTTTTGGGCAATAAAATGTTATAAAAAAGCATCTATTTTGGACTTTTTTTTTTTTTTATTTTACGTTCACGCCGTTCACCGTGCGGTATCATTAACATTTTATTTTAATAGTTCAGATATTTACACATGCGGTGATACCAAATATGTATAGAAAATATTTTTTTTTACACTTTTTGGGGGTGAAATAGGGAAAATGGGACAATTTACGTTTTTATTGGGGGAGGGTTTTTTTCACATTTTTTTAACTTTATTTTTATACTTTTTTAAACTTTTATTTTTACACTTTAATAGTCCCCATAGGGGACTATTTATAGCAATCACTCGATTGCTAATCCTGTTCAGTTCTATCGGTGATCTTCTGCTCTGGTCTGCGGGAAGGCAGATCAGAACAGAAGACGCCGGGAAGGCAGCGGAGGCAGGTGAGGAGACCTCCGGCTGCCGTGCAGGATGATCGGATCGCCGTGGCAGCGCTGCTGACGATCCGATCATCCATTTTAGTGAACGCGATGCTGCAGATGCCGTGATCTGTATTGATCACGGCATCTGAGGGGTTAATGGCGGACATCCGCGGGATCGCAGGTGTCCGCCATTACGGGCAGGTCCCTGGCTGCGATCAGCAGCCGTGACCTGCCGCGCATGATCCGGGCATCGCTCCGATGCTCGCGGTTATTTTTAGGACGTAAACGTACGTCCTGGTGCGTTTAGTACCAACGCACCAGGACGTACATTTACGGCGCTCGTCGTTAAGGGGTTAATGCACTTTTATATTCCCTTACGAATCCCTCAACATACGATGGATTCCTCAACCGATGGGTCGTTTGGAACGAATTACCATCGTATGTTGAGGGACCACTGTATATGAATCGTTACGACACATTCCAAGTCCATTCCACTTTTCATTTTTTGCTTATTAGTTCATTCCCAATTATTTAATCCAGAACCATACCTGGAAGGATTTTGAATAATTTTTCTTTCATTTAGAGAATTTGATTGCTACAGAAACATTCTCCAGGGAAATCACATTCTCCATCAGGTTTTAATAGACAGAGGAAAGGTAGGCAAGTTCGCTTTAATAAGAAAGGTAGATGACTGAACATGAATTAAAGAGGTACTCCACCCAAAGACATTTTATCCCTTATCCAAATGATAGGGGAAAAGATGTCTGACTGCAGGGGGTCCGGCGGCTGGGACTCCCCGCCCTCCCCAATCTCCGGGCTGGCATCGTGGCGTTCTGTGTTTGTGATATCACACCACGCCCCCTCCATTCATGTCTGTTTGACTGGGTGTGACCGCTAGTACATAGTACCCTGTAGTACAAAGTTTGGTGTCATCTGCAAAAATAGAAATAGTTCTGTTAATCCCATCCCCTGTTTTTCATGATATCATGACCTAGCATATGTTGGCACCCATTTTTTGTTTTGCTTTAAATGGGCATTGTCAGATACAAAAACTTTTGATATGTTGTAAAGCATTGCAAAACAAGAATTTTTCACTAATTCATGCCGAAAAAGCCAGTAAAAAAAAGGCCCCCCTGCCTGCCATGTACAGCTGTCATCATCTACGTCATGGACTGGGCTGGTGATTGACAGGGCTGCATGTATGCTCGCTCCCGGCCTTCTCTCTGCATGTGTAAGCACGTAGCCGGGAGTAAGGACAGGGTAAGTAAAGACCTGTACTGCTTGTGTGGTGAAAACTCCTAGCTTCCCTCCAGATTCTGTCAGCTATGAGGGACACAGGAGTTTTACCCAACCCCGGAGCTCCACAACAGCCGACACAAGAGCGCTGAGCGAATGGGAGAAAAACTGATGTCAACTGGTGCAGCTCCGGGGTTCGCGCCACACATTATTGAGCCCATTCTTCGGCAGCCACTGCTTATGTTGCCGCCAGCCGCCTCCACTCACATGTCCGCCTGCTGAGTTGCTCACATGCCCGCTGCCGCCATCTGTTGGTGAATTCTGAGAGTTGTAGTTTTACCATAGCTGAAGATTTGGGGCACCCCCTCCCATTTGAATGTACAGGGTACATTCACACGGGCGGGTTTACAGTGGGTTTCCTTCTACAAATTTGAGCTGCGGCAAATTTTCAGCCGCAGCTCAAACTCCCAGCGGAAAACTTACTGTGAACCCCCGCCCGTGTGAATGTACCCTAAAAACATTACACTACACAACACTAACAAATAATAAAAAGTAAAACACTACATATACACACTGTTACATGTCCCCCCCCCCCCCCCAAATAAAAATGAAAAACATCTCATACAGCAGTGTTTCCTAAACTCAGCCTCCAGTTGTTGCAAAACCACAACTCCCAGTATTGCCGGACAGCCATAGACTGTCCTGGCAGGCTGGGAGTCTTGCAACAGCTGGAGGCACCCTGTTTGGGAAACACTGCTTTCGGATTTTGGTGGAGACAAGCCCCATCCTTGTAACTGGGTCCACCACTATTGCAAATTCCTTTCTTAGGCCTCAAATGTGCATGGCGCTCTCTCACTTCAGAACCCTGTCGTATTTCAAGGCAACAGTTTAGGGCCACATATGGGGTATTTCCGTACTCGGGAGAAATTGCATTACAAATTTTGGGGGGATTTTTCTCCTTTTACCCCTTATGAAAAGGTAAAGTTGGGGGATACACCAGCATGTTGGTGTAAAAAACATTCAAATGTTTACACTAACATGCTGGTGTTGCCCCATACTTTTCATTTTCACAAGAGGTAAAAGGAGAAAAAGACCCCCAAAATTTTTCACGCAATTTCTTCTAAGTACGAAAATACCCCATATGTGTATGTAAAATGCTCTGTGGGCGCACAACATGGCTCAAGAGTGAGAGAGCGCCATGTACATTTGAGGCCTAAATTGGTGATTTGCACAGGGGTGGCTGATCGTTACAGCGGTTCTGACATGAACGCAAAAAAAAAAAAACACCAACATGTGACCCCATTTTGGAAACAACACCCCTCACGGAACGTAACAAGGGGTATAGTGAGCCTTAACAACCCACAGGTCTTTGACAAATTTTCGTTAAAGTTGGACATGAAAAAAAAAAAAAAAAATTTCCCTGAAATGCTGGTGTTACCCTAAATTTTTCATTTTCACAAGGGGTAATAGGAAAAAAGCCCCCCAAAATTTGTAACCCCATTTCTTCTCAGTATATAAATACCCCATATTTGGATGTAAAGTGCTCTGCGGGCAAACTACAATGCTCAGAAGAGAAGGGGCGCCATTGGGCTTTTTGAGAGAGAATTAGGCTGGAATTTAAGGCTATGTGTGTTTACAAAGCCCCCATGGTACCAGAACAGTGGACCCCCTCCACATGTGATCCCATTTTGGAAACTACACCCCTCACAGAATGTAACAAGGGGTGCAGTGAGCATTTACACCCCACAGGTGTCTGAAAGATTTTTTGAACAGTCGTCCGTAAAAATGAAAAATGTAATTTTTCACTTGCGCAGCCCACTGTTTCAAAGATCTGTCAAATTCCAGTGGGGTGTAAATGCTCACTGCACCCCTTATTACATTCTGTGAGGGGTGTAGTTTCCAAAATAGTATGCCATGTGTTTTTTTTTTTTTTTTCTGTTCTGGCACCATGGGGGCTTCCTAAATGTGACACACCCCCAAAAAACATTTCAGCAAAATTCACTCTCAAAAAGCCCAATGTCGCTGCTGCACTTCCCCTGCCTCATCATATCAAATGCTTCCCATCTTCCCATACGCCCCATCTCCCTGGTGCTGGTCTCCCTCATGTTACTCATCCTGTGTGGCACTGATACTATATAACAAGAGTTAGCCATACTACAACTCCCAGCATGCCCTGACTGTGGACATTCTGTGCGTTGTAGTTTTGCTAATGCTCGGGCAGATGCCTGCTCACATCTCCCCTAGCATTAGCAGAACTACAACTCCCAGCATGCCCTGACATTGAGGACATACTGGGAGTTGTAGTTTTGCTAATGCTAGGGGAGATGTGATCAGACAGCATACCTGAGGGAGGGGGCTGAGGCCTGCACAGTGAGGCCATGCCCCCTCCCTTGGAGAGGAATTTAAGCTAGTGAGCTACAATAAAAGTGTAATAAAAAAATAATGGTGCTAGACACGTAAAAATTAGATGTACATGGTCAGGATTAGGTACTAAATAATACCGGTATATTAAAAATTATTTTTTTTGTTGGATCTGACAGGTACGCTTTAAGGCCATCATCTGCATATTTCAGCCACTATTATGTATTAACTATTGTATTATTATTATTGGCTCACATGCTTGCAGCACAGAGGAGAGGTCACAATTTTTTCACACAGGGGATTCTAATACTTATATCTTCCATCCTTATATCCTTAATATTGTGTATTGTTCTCTATCCCCTTTTTCATCTCATGGTCCTCATTTTTCCTCATCTCATCCACTTTTTTTTATGCCATTTTTTCATTTATATCAATCCACTTAGGCCCCAACAGGGAGCAATTTTGCACACACACTTTATCATATTTTTTTACATAGTGTCACCTATACTTCTTATATTATTGTCATTTTATTTATTATGTTTTATACATATTATTATTATTCAATATGGATAATACAATTTTGAGGTATAATTATTTATCATGGTATGGTCAGCAATTCTGAGATACTTATTAGTATATATTTATAATGTGTTTGCCATTTTCTAAAAAATGCTTTTATTCCAGTAATGCTACGGTTATATGGTACACGTCTATAAAATGTATTGTTTTGAAATGCCTTTTGTAAAGCAGCAGTTGAAAGCTCTATTTAGACCAAATAAGCCCTTGTAGTACAAGTAGGATACACAGGGTTATATACCTGATAGCGCATAGTAAACTTCTTATACAAGCGCCGATTTCCGCTTGTGCGCATGCGCGTGGGCCTGATTCCCGGCACGGACTCCCCGGGTGTCAAGAGGCCGTGCGCGCAGGTCCGGATGTGACATGTCCGTGACCTGCGTGTGGCAGCTGTGACGCGGCGGGGAGCATAGCAGTCACGGAGATAGCATCCCTTGAGAAAGTCAGGTGACGAAACATACGTTGGGACAGTGTGGACAAGGTAAGTGAGGAGGTTTCACATTGCTTGGCATTCTATTTAGGATGTAGTAGATTATACATTATGGACCAATTAGCTTCGACTAAGTTAGGGGCTGGTGGTCTGTACCCCCCTTGATTTACACTGCATTCCATATAGAGCCTTTAACTACTGATTCCACCTCACTTTTTATTCTGTTTATTATTATGACTGGACATTTTGCACTTGTCCCACCAACGTATTCAGGGTTGATTCTGTTCACATTCATTTAATCGCTTTATATACTGCAGTTGGTATTTTTTTCTCATTACTTTTTAGTCACATATGGTGACCTTTTTTTAATATATGGAATTCTAATAAAGTATTCTTTCAGTAGCAATTGCTCTTTGTCTTTTTCTTTGTGTTTAACAGAGGAGAGGTTGTAGGCTTGCTGGGAGTAGAAGTCCTATGGTGGTAGATGTTGATGTCATGTGGCAGGATGGTGTAACATCTCTATGGGATACATGCAAGGGGCGTGTCAGCAGACTGCCAGGGCCCCGTTTAGGAGATCGCGGGGGGGGGTCTAAGGGCTGGGACCCCCCACGATTTCCTAAACGGGGCCCTGGCAGTCTGCTGATAACTTATCCCATATCCTTAACTTATTGGGGACGGAAAGCGTGTGGATACGCCCTCATGTCCTGTCAATTAAGGACGGAGGACGTACCTGTACGCCCTCTGCATTTCCGATCACTGCAGCTCGCCGGTAGAGATTGGAATGGGATGCTTGCTGAAATCATTCAGCAAGCATCCCGTGCCAATGCCCAGGGGGGTCCTGAGACCCCCCATGTAGGTGACTGCCGCAAATTGCCGGTGATTTCACACCAGTGATTTGCGGCGATTCCGGGTCACATGGGTCTCTGGTGACCCGGAAAATAAGAGGGATCGGGGTTGTCCAAGACACCCAGGATCCCCCTGAAGGGATAGGAGTGAAGTGACACCCCTCCTATCCCTGCTATTGGTCGACCAATAGCAGATCGGGGTGGGGGGGTTAACGTTCGGTTCCCCCGTTCTGCCAATCCACAGTAGGCTGGGCAGAATGGGGAACCAACAGGGACTGGCGCCGAAGGTCCACTCACCCATCGGCAGTGGCAGCAGGCGACGATGCGGCTTCCTGGATCCTACGGAAGCCGGTGGAGGGCTACAATCTGAGACCACTATACAGTGGTCTCTAAACTGTAGCCCTCCAGATGTTGCAAAGCTGCAACTCCCAGCATGCCCAGACAGCTGTTGGGATTTGTAGTTTTACAACAGCTGGAGGGCTACAGTTTGGAGATCACTGTGCAGTGGTTTCTAAACTGTGGCCCTTCAGATACTGTCTCAGCATGCTGGGAGTTGTAGTTGCATACCTCCAGCTGTTACATAACTACATCTCCCAGCATGCCTTTCGGTGATCAGTACATGCTAGGAGTTGTAGTTTTGCAACAGCTGGAGGCACACTGGTTGGAAAATACTGAGTTAGGTAACAGAACCTAACCAGAACCAGTGTGCCCCCTATGCAATCCCTAATTTGGTCCTCAAATGCTCATGGCGCTCTCTCACTTCGGAGCCTTGTCGTATTTCAATGAAACAGTTTAAGGCCACATATGGGGTATTTCCGTACTCGAGAGCAATTGCACTACAAATTATGGGGGGGGGGGACTTTTTCTCCTTTTACCCCTTATGAAAAGGAAAAGTTGGGGTCTACACCAGCCTGTTAGTGTAAAAAAAATAAAAATAACATTTGTACAGTTGAGCCCTAAATTGGTGATTTGCACAGGGGTGGCTGATGTTACAGCGGTTCTGACATAAACGCAAAAAAATAAATACCCATGTGTGACCCCATTTTGGAAACTACCCCCCTCACAGAACGTAACAAGGAGTATAGTGAGCATTAACACTGCACAAGTGTTTGACGAATTCTCGTTAAAGTTGGATGGGAAAATTAAGAAAGCATTTTTTTTTCATTAAAATGCTGGTGTTACCCTAAATTTTTCATTTTCACAAGGGAAAATCGTAAAAAAGCCCCCCAAAATTTGTAACCCCATTTCTTCTGAGTAATAGCATGCCCCATATGTGGATGAAAAGTGCTCTGCGGGTGCACTACAATGCTCAGAAGCGAAGGAGCTCCATAGGGCTTTTAGAAAGAAAATTTGTCCGGAATTGAAAGCCACGTGTAGTGCCAGAACAATGGACGACCCCACATGTGACCCCATTTAGGAAACTACACCCCTCACGGAATGTCATAAGGGGTGCAGTGAGCACTTACGCCCCACAGGTGTCTGACAGATTTTTGGAACAGTGGTCAATGAAAATGAAAAATGTAATTTTTCACTTGCACAGACCACTGTTCCAATGATCTGTCAAACGTCAGTGGGGTGTAAATGCTCACTGCACCCCTTATTAAATTCTGTGAAATGTGTAGTTTCCAAAATGGGGTCACATGTGGGGGGGGGGGGGTTCACTGTTCTGGCACCACGGGGGGCTTTGTAAATCCACATGGCCCCTGACTTCCATTCCAAACAAATTCTGTCTCCAAAAGCCCAATGGCGGTCCTTCTCTTCTAAGCATTGTAGTGCGCCAGCAGGACACTTGACGTCCATACATGGGGAATTTCCATACTCAAAAGAAATGGGGTTACAAATTTTGGGGGGCATTTTCTCTTATTACCCCTTGTAAAAATGTAAAATTTGGGACAAAAACTGCATTTTTGTGAAAAATTTGTTGTTTTTAATTTACACATCCGACTTTAAAAAAATACCCCATCCTAACATGGGGTATTTCCAGAAATGGGGTTACAAATTTTGGGGGGCATTTTCTCCTATTACCCGTTGTAAAAATGTAAAATTTGGGGAAAAACCAGCATTTTTTTTTCTCATTTACACATCTGACTTTAACGAAAAGTCGTCAAACACCTGTGGGATGTTAAGGCTCCCTGTACCCCTTGTTACGTGCCTTGAGGGGTGTAGTTTCCAAAATAGTATGCCATGTGGGTGTTTTTTTGCTGTTCTGGCACCATAGGAGCTTCCTAAATGTGACATGCCTCTCAAAAACCATTACAGAAAAACTCACTCTCCAAAATCCCATTGTTGCTCATTCCATTCTGAGCCCTCTACTGCACTCGCCGAGCACATCACATACACATATGAGTATTGCCTTACTTGAGAGAAATTGGGTTACAAATTTTGTGGGGCTTTTTCTCCTATTACCCCTTGTAAAAATTCAAAAACTGGGTCTACAAGAACATGAGTGTGTAAAAAATGAAGATTTTGAATTTTCTCCTTCATTTTCCTGCTATTCCTGTGAAACACCTAAAGGGTTAACAAACTTTCTGAATGTCATTTTGAATACTTTGAGGGGGTGCAGTTTTTATAATGGAGTCATTTATTGGGTATTTCTAAAAATAAGGCCCTTCAAATCTACTTCAAAACTGAACTGGTCCCTGAAAAATTCCGATTTTGAAAATTTTGTGAAAAATTTGAAAATTGCTGTTGAACTTTGAAGTCCTCTGATGTCTTCCAAAAGTAAAAACATGTCAAATTTATGATGCAAGCATGAAGTAGACATATAGTATATGTGAATCAATATATAATTTTTTGTGAATGACCATTTTCCTTACGAGCAGAGAGCTTCAAAGTTAGAATACTGCAAAATTTTTTACTAGGAAATGATGCAAGTATTGACAAAAATTTACCACTAACATAAAGTAGAATATGTCACGAAAAAACTAGAATCAGAATGAAAAGTAAAAGCATCCCAGAATTATTAATGCTTAAAGTGACAGTGGTCAGATTTGCAAAAAATGCTCCCGTCCTTAGAGTTATAATGGGCTCCATCCCCAAGGGGTTAAGGGCCAAGCCCATTTTGACTTTAAGGACCAGGCCAATTTTATTTTAGTATTTTTGTTTTTTTCTCCTCGTCTTCTAAAAATCATAACTATTTTATATTTTCATCCACAGACTAGTATGAGTGCTTGTTTTTTGCGTGACCAGTTATCCTGCATAATGACATCACTCACCATAAAAGGTATGGCGCAACAAAAAAATACTATTTGTGTGGGGAAATTAAAAAGAAAACCGCAATTTAGCAAATTTTGGAAGCTTTATGTTTTCACGCCGTTCAATTTACGGTAAAAATGACGTGTTATTTATTCTGTGGGTCAATACGATTAAAATGATACCCATGATTATATACTTTTCTATTATTGTTACGCTTAAAAAAAATCGCTAACTTTTTAACCAAATTAGTATGTTTAAAATCCTTCTATTTTGACGACCTATAACTTTTAAATTTTTCCGTATAAGCAGCGGTATGAGGGCTAATTTTTTGCGCCATGATCTGTATTTTTTAACGATACCACATTTGTGTATATAAAACTTTTATGAATTTTTTTTTATTCAAATGTGACAAAAAAGCAGCAATATTGTTTTTTTTTTTTTTATACGTTGACGCCGTTCACCGTACAGGTTCAATAACATTATATTTTAATAGTTTGGACATTTACACATGCGGCGATACCAAATATGTGTATTAATTCTTTTTATTTTTTTTTTACATTTTATGGGGTAAAATGGGAAAAAAGGACATTTTACATTTTTATTAGAGGAGGGGATTTTTCTAATTTCTTTTTACTTTTACTTTCATTTTTACACTTTAATTGTCCCCCTAGGGGACTATCTAGAGCAGTGATCCCCAAACTGTGGCCCTCCAGATGTTGCAAAACTACAATTTGTTTAATTTATTTATCAATGATATAGAGGATGGCATTAACAGCTCTGTTGCTATTTTTGCAGATGACACCAAGCTTTGTAGCACGGTACAGTCTATAGAGGATGTGTATAGGTTACAAGATGACTTGGATAGACTAAGTGTCTGGGCATCCACTTGGCAAATGAGGTTCAATGTGGATAAATGTAAAGTTATGCATCTGGGTACTAATAACATGCATGCATCGTATGTCTTAGGGGGGATTAAACTGGAAGAATCACTGGTAGAGAAGGATCTGGGTGTACTTGTGGATCACAGACTACAGAATAGCATGCAATGGCTGTTTAAGGGGCCATTTAACCCCTTAAGGACCAAGGACGTACCGGTACGTCCTTGGTCCTACTCCGGTGATATAACGCGGGGTTACACGGTAACCCCTCATCATATCACGGCGGGCCCGGCGTCATAGTGAAGACGGGACCCGCCGCTAATAGCGCGCAGCGCCGATCGCAGTGCCGCGCGCTATTAACCCTTTAGCCGCGCGCTCAGAGCCGACCCGCGGCTAAAAGCGAAAGTGAAACCTGCCGGTTAACTCAGTGGGCTGTTCGGGATAGCCGTGGCATCCCGAACAGCTTACAGGACAGCGGGAGGGCCCCTACCTGCCTCCTCGCTGTCCAATCGCCGAATGACTGCTCAGTGCCTGAGATCCAGGCATGAGCAGTCATGCGGCAGAATCATCGATCACTGGTTTCCTATGAGAAACCAGTGATCAATGATAAAGATCAGTGTGTGCAGTGTTATATCATTTAACCCCTCCCCTATTAAAAGTTTGAATCACCCCCCTTTTCCCATAAAAAAAAAACACAGTAAAAATAAAAATAAACATATATGGTATCACCGCGTGCGGAAATGTCCGAATTATAAAAATATATCATTAATTAAACCGCTCGGTCAATGGCGTGCGCGCAAAAAAATTCCAAAGTCCAAAATAGTGCCTTTTTGGTCACTTTTTATATCATTTAAAAATGAATAAAAAGCGATCAATAAATCCTATCAATGCAAAAATGGTACCGTTAAAAACTTCAGATCGCGGCGCAAAAAATTAGCCCTCATACCGCCCCATACACGGAAAAATAAAAAAGTTATAGGGGTCAGAAGATGACAATTTTAAACGTATAAATTTTCCTGCATGTAGTTATGATTTTTTCCAGAAGTACGACAAAATCAAACCTATATAACTAGGGTATCATTTTAATTGCATGGACCTACAGAATAAAGATAAGGTGTCATTTTTACCGAAAAATGTACTACGTAGAAACGGAAGCCCCCAAAAGTTACAAAACGGCGTTTTTTTTTTCAATTTTGTCGCACAATTATTTTTTTTCCCGTTTCACCGTAGATTTTTGGGCAAAATGACTGACGTCATTACAAAGTAGAATTGGTGACGCAAAAATAAGCAATCATATGGATTTGTAGGTGCAAAATTGAAAGAGTTATGATTTTTTAAAGGCAAGGAGCAAAAAACGAAAATGCAAAAACGGAAAAACCCCCGGTCCTTAAGGGGTTAAGGGGGGATATGATAAAAGTATATTAATGGCCCATACAAAAAATATGGAGAAAAACTGTTCCAGGTCAAACCCCCCCTAAAGGACGAGGGGGCACTCCCTCCGTCTGGAGAAGAAAAGGTTTAGTCTCAAGGGGCTTCTTTACCATAAGAACTGTGAACTTATGGAACAGTCTACCTCAGGAACTGGTCACAGCAGGAAAAATTAACAGCTTTAAAACAGGGTTAGATACATTCCTGGAACAAAATAACATTAATGCTTATGAAGAAATATAAAATCCCATCCCTTCCCCAATATCGCGCCACACCCCTACCCTTCAATTCCCTGGTTGAACTTGATGGACGTATGTCTTTTCAACCGTACTATGTAACTATGTAACAATTACTATGCAACATCTGGAGTGTGACAGTTTGGGGACCACTGATCTAGAGCAATCCTTTGATTGCTAATACTGTTCAGTGCTATGCATAGGGCATAGCACTGATCAGTGTTATCGGTAATCTTCTGCTCTGGTCTGCTCAATCTCAGACCAGAGCAAAAGACCTGGGAGACGGCCAGAGCCAGGTGAGGGGACCTCCGTTCGCCATGCTGGATGATGGGATCCCTGCGGCAGCGCTGTGGGCGATCCGATCATACATTTAAAGTACCGCACTGCCGCAGATGCCGTGATCTGTATTGATCACTACATCTGAGGGGTTAATGGCGGACATCCGCGCAATCGCGGATGTCCACCATTACCGGTGGGTCCCTGGCTGCTATCATCTGCTGATAGCAGCCGGAACCTGCCGTGCATGAATGCACACCATGGTGCGTTAAGTACCACGGCACCATGACGTACATTTATATCCATTATCGTTAAGGGATTAAATTGCATATACTGTTCAGAGTTATTGATCAGTTTTATCTACGATCTGCTGCTCTAGCCTAGCAAAGCAGGCTGGAGCAGCAGAGAAGACACAGAAGCAGGTAGGGATCCTCTGGCCATCATGTAAACTGATTGGGACCCTGCAATTACCTTGAGGTGGTCCCGAATCAGCTTACAAAACTAAGCCCACACAAAGAAATGTACTGTAGGTCCCGTGATTGTCCTTGATCACAGAATCTAAAGGGTTAATAACCCAGCAGCAGCGATCCCCACTGCAGGTGTGGTGTCGGGATGAGTAATGTGTAATTAACTGTTTTATGATGCCAGGGAGTGGTTGACCTATACACCACCCGAGGTAGGCCAGCTTCATCTGTGCCTGGCACGGGGCAAATAATCACTCTGATGCACGGTTACGGTTAACTGGCTTGCTTTACTGAGGTTGGAAAGTTGGTAAAATCCGTTACAGCTCAGATCGGCATGAAAGAGTTGTAGGGTAAACTTAGAGAAGCTTATCGGCTTGCTGAGATTTATAGTTGATTGTGCTGTATATGACTGACTTGACTTGTATTGCAGCCCACGCTATACTGGAGTTGCTTCGACTTGACTAGCTTGCAGGACTTAACTTGTACAATATCCCCAAGACTGTAGGCTTACCGCAAGGCTTTGACTTTCACCTGGGTAGTGGGGTTAACTGGTAATAGATGCGTGATTGCTGGAATAGGCCTCAGGCCTCCTTTCAGATCCACCTCACATACTTCACTCCTCACCAAACTGTACCTCAGAACAAACTCAACTCTGAACTCTAGCTACAGTATATAAGGGGACAATTTAGAGCCTTCCCATTGGCTGATAAGTCACATGTTCACCTCTGCATACTCCCCTTAACAACAAGGTCCTTGACAACAGGTTTGTTAAGGTAACAAGTGCATAGAAAATACAATACATTAACCTTTATATAAAACATTGCACTATATAGTGCATTATAGAGAGTTCTGAGGTGAGTGGGCCCAAGACGGACGTTAAAGTACCATCTGCCTCACAGGATGGGCAGGAGCACAGAAGAACATGTGATTCTGTACGGGGTCACCACACAGGCTATTAGCCTTGGACCCTGGCTGATGCGAGCCAGGATCACACGGCAGGGAGTGGGATGATGTCACAATCCTGCTCGATGCGGTCACCCCTTCCCAGGATGTACCCATATATCCTATAGCAGGAAGGGGTTAAAGCGCAACTGAGTTTTTAGCCCCCCAGACTACTACAATGTTGTTACAGATGTCCATAACATGAGTGTAACCATACCTTTATCACTTTTCCTCCTTCTTTTATAACTTCTAAAATACATTTATTCAGCGGTCAAGCACAGTCGGATAGGCATGGCTTGGGGTTCTCAAAGCCCCGCTGCCGCCACGCCTATCCTCTCCTTTCAGTGCTGGGATCGCTGCGTAGTAAGACACACCGCATCCACCCCTCCTGATGTGCGCGCGCACCACCGCCCTACATTGACAGAGCGAGTACTTGCTCCCACTGCCTGTGCGCTCACTGCGCAGGTGCAGTAGAGGAAGGGAGGGGTGCAGTGCTCCCAGCGCTGAAAGGAGAGAATAGGCGTGGCGGCAGGAGGGCTTTGCGAACCCCAAGCCACGCCTATCCGACTGTGCCGACTTTTTTAAAATCAACTGGTGCAAGAAAGTTAAACAGGTTTGTAAATTACTTTGATTTAAAAACTTTAATCCTTCCAGTACTTTTCAGCTGCTGTATACTACAGAGGAAGTTCTGTCCTTTTCTGTCTGACCACAGTGCTCTCTGCTGACACCTCTGTCCATGTCAAGAACTGTCCAGAGGAGGATAGGTCTGCTATGGGTATTTGCTCCTGATCTGGACAGTCCGAGGTTGCAATAGCTTCTCCTGGAACAGGCACGGGGTACTGAATACATCGATGCAAGGTTAAGGATACCTATCTTTTCTTTTGCTGGAGGTAGCAGATCTCAAATAATACAATCTCTTGTGCAGAGGCATGGGCAGAGTGGAACCTGGGGAGCCTGTCGCCTTGCTGTTGAACGCAGCTTTAAGATTATTGACAGCACACACTGACTTGAAATACTTTAACTAGACTGACTGATGTAGAGATTTTCCCCAAGAGGCAATCTTTAGCCCACAGGACTGCCTTTGGTGCTGGGACAACACACCAACACGCCCCCTCAATGCATCACTATGGGAGAGCCGAAGCGCTGCACTCCAGAATCTCTGGCTCTCCCTTAGAGCTGCATGGAGCGTTAGGAGAGCCGAGGAGCTGTGTGGGAGATCGCGGGTTGACATTGGTCGGACTCCATGCAATCTGATACTTATCCCCTATCCTAACCTAGGGGATATGTTTTTCTATCCCAGAGTACTCCTTTAAGTAGAAGTTAGTTTTAATTCTAGCTAGGACAAAAGAGTACCACAACAAGTGCATTGTAGTTTCTTGTATATTGGTATATATAGCTGAAGATGGTTAGTGCCCATGCTAACCCCTGTCTACTTCCAAAGCTCTTATACTGGGCATATCGGCATTAGAACTTGACCACAAAACAATCAATGTGGGTAGCCTGGATAAAGAATCACATTTATATTGTGAGAGACAAATAAAAATCCTAGACACATAAAAATTACAATCAAAATAAGTTACTGAGTAATAGTGTTGAGCGGCATAGGCCATATTCGAATTCGCGATATCTCGCGAATATGTGGACGAATATTCGTCATATATTCGCTAAATTCGCATATTTGTAATATTCGTGTTTTATGTTCGCATATGCGAAAATTTGCGTAAGTGGAAATTTGCATATTCGAAAATTAGCATATACAAAATTAACATAAGCAAACATTTGCATATACGAAAATTTGCATATGCAAATTTCCGCATATGCGAAAATTAGCACGTCAGTCTCACACAGTAGTATTAGAGCCTTCTTTACACCACACAAGCTGGAAGCAGAGAGGGGTGATCACTGTGATGTGTACTGTGAAAAAAAAAAATATTCGGAATTACGAATATATAGTGCTATATTCGCGAATATTCGCGATTTTGCTAATAAAATTCGCATTGCGAATATTCGCGAGCAACACTACTGAGTAGCATAATACTTTTTTTTGTTGTTGTAGCATATGACAGGTATGCTAAGAGCTCATGTTTTACATTTAACTAAAAAAATTAAATTTGAATTAAAACACAAATACACTTACCAGCTAACATTAAAGCTCGAACACAATCCGTTCTGCCTTGAATTGATGCTTTCATTAATGCTGTGAATCCATGAATATTTCTCTTCTCAAGGTTTAGATCGGGGTAATAATTCAGCAAATAGTTTGTGATTGTTATATGTCCTGAAAAGTTAAATAAAGAATAGTCTCTATAATATAAACTGAAACAATATTTATCTACTACATAGATGACAGAATTTTATGGTATTGGATTATGGCCCACAGCTGTAGCTATTTATTATACCTATCTGTACAAGTACAACATGATATGGCAGAGATTTGATGGCAGTAGGAGGGGGTGTTACTAAGCTGCAAAAATAAACAAGATATGCATTGTCCTCAAGTCAGTTAAAATTAACCCCTTAAGGACATGAGCCGTAAATGCACAGTACTTTGCGCACATCGCTGTACATTTACTGCAGACATCAGCGATCACTCTGATGTCCACCATTAACCCAATAGATGTCATGGTCAATGCCGATCAAGGCATCTATAGGGAAACCGGAGGTTCAAGTGGGCTGTGCAGATGGGGTCTGTTAAGTGCAGGTTGCCACTGGAGTTCTCCTTACTTCCCTCCAGTGTTAGGATGGCCCAGCTTCCTGTGCAGCCCGGAGATCCAGATTTTAACAAGACAGGAGACAGGATATTCACATTATACTAAATTATTTACTGAATTGATAACAGCAAGCAAAGAGTTAATAAACAGTTAACAAGAAAAAAAGTTGAAGCAATACATTAAAGGGTAGCTCCCACCATCCTATTTTTTTTTCTGTCCCTGCCTATTGCCAATCTATCACTAACCCCCTCCCTGCTTTTAATTTTTATTTTTACTATATTAAAAATGCTTTTTGTCTGCCTGGTAGTGTGCTCACTACCAGGCAGACTTCCCCAGCAGGCACCACGTCACCGATGCCTGCTGGGGGGACTTCTGCCCTTAGTTCATCTACACAGGGTGCCTCCAGCTGTTTCATCACTACAACTCCCAGCTTGCCCTGACATCTATTGGCTGTCAGGGCATGCTGGGAGTTGTAGTATTGAAACAGCTGGAGGCACCCTGTGTAGATAAACTATCAGTTACATGCGGCGCTAGCCGTCCCCTCCGTCTCCCTCCCCCCCCCCCCCCCCGCGCCATACCCCGTTCCCTCCATCACAACACCCCCCCCCCCCCCCCCGCGCCATACCCTGTTCCCTCCATCACAACCCCCCCCCCCCCCCATTACACTTACTGCAGAGTCCGGCAGCGGGCGTGCAGGGACAACGGCGGTGACGAGGCGGCGGCAGCGATGTGCGGGAGGAGTGGCCCAGCCAGTGGCCGGGGAGCCAATGCGCTCGCTCCCTGCCTGTCTGATTGACAGGCAGGGAGCGAGCGCAGGCTGAATGAAAAAGGACCGATGCCCGGACGCGTCGGTCCTTTTTCAGGCGTGACGTCACGCCAGGCTGCAGCCGGCCACTAGGAGGGAGACCCCCTAGTGGCCAGTTTTCAAATGTAAGTTAAACAATTTTAATAAAAAAAAAAAAAGTATATTAGAGATATGTTGTAGTACATAAGTACTACAACATATCAAAAAATAAAGTTGGTCACAGTGCCAGCATTGCAGAATTGCCGGGGTAATAAGGTTGCACGATATATCGCAGAAGCAATCTAATCGTGATTTTTGCTTTTTGGAAGAATGTGACAAGGGGGGGGGGATTTGATAAGGGGGAGGAATGTGACATGGAGGGAGGGAGAATGTGACAAGTGGGAAGAATGTGACAGAGGGGGGAATGTGACAAGGGGGAAGAATGTGACAAGGGGGGGATGTGACAGGGGGGAATGTGACAAAGGGGAAGAATGTGACAAGGGGGAGGAGAATGTGACAAGGGAGGGGGGAGGAATGTGACAAGGGGGGGGGGGAGGGGCGGCGGGTATAAAATGGGTAGGTACAATACATAACGCCAAATTTCCATGCAAAAAATTGTACCACTTTTGGTACAAATTTCCTGACATAATCATACCGCCAGGGAGGTTAAGTCCAGTATTTAATCAGTAAAGGTACAGTTCAGGTGAATATAAGGACCCCTCATGTGAAGCCCCTCCTCTTTCTTTGCTGCTAATGGTTAAGATAAGTTCAGTATTTTTGCACTCTCTATCTCTATATATGTATATATAAAATAATTCTCATTATGTATATTCTCTTATTGTTTTAAAGGGGTACTCCAGTGGAAAACTTTTTTTTAAAATCAACTGGTGCCAGAAAGTTAAACAGATTTGTAAATTACTTCAATTAAAAAATCTTAATCCTTCCAATACTTATTATCTGCTGAATACTACAGAGGAAATTCTTTTGTTTTTGGAACACAGTGCTCCCTGCTGACATGACGAGCACAGTGCTCTCTGCTGACATCTCTGTCCATTTTAGGAAATGTCCAGAGTAGGAGAAAATCCCCATAGCAAACATATGCTGCTCTGGACAGTTCCTAAAATGGACAGAGATGTCAGCAGCGAACACTGTGCTCATGATGTCAGCAGAGAGCACTGTGTTCCAAAAAGAAAATAATTTCCTCTGTAGTATTCAGAAGTTAATAAATACTGGAAGGATTAAGATTTTTTTTAATAGAAGTAATTTACAAATCTGTTTAACTTTCTGGCACCAGTTGATTTAAAAAAAAAAAAAAAAGATTTCACAGGAGTACCCCTTTCATTCATTTTCTCAGTATATATATATTCAATCCCTTGTCAATTTTTAAAATTTTTTATCCTTTTCATCCCTATTTTTACTCATATATGTGCTATATATTTCTATTCTTAACTACATTCTTTTTATATATTTTTCTTGTTACTGCATTTTTACAATTCATTGTCTAGTTGTACATTTACCTCAGGCACAGCTCTGTGGTGTCCCTGCTTCCTGCGCTTGGGCTGGTGAACAGCTACTTATACTCAAATCACCTCAGACATGGGCATCCATTTTTCTGTCACATCACTGGTTCTCCTGTCAGCTGGTTACCTCTCAGATCTGTGGTGTCCCTGCTTCCTATGCTTGGGCTGGTGACCAGCTCCACGCTCAAATTACCTAAGACACAGGCATCCATTTTTCTGGCACATCACTCATTCTCCTGTCAGCTGGTTACCTCACAGCTTCAGCAGCCTGAGATTTCAGTCAGCGTTCAGCTCCTTTAAAAGACTGCTGCCATCTAGTGTTCATTTCAGATAACTACATTCAATATATTATAGTACCGTATATACTCGAGTAAAAGTCGACCCGAATATAAGCCAGGCCCCTAATTTTACCCCCAAAACCCAGGAAAAGTTATTGACTCTACTATAAGCCTAGGGTGGGAAATACATCATCCCCCCATGTAATCATCCAGACCCCCGTCATCATCCCCCCCTTCATCATCCCCCCTGTCAATCACTTCATCAGTGGTCTTCAACCTGTGGACCTCCAGATGTTGCAAAACTACAACTCCCAGCATGCCCAGACAGCCATCAGCCGTCCGTGCATGCTGGGAGTGTCAGTTTTGAAACATCTGGAGGTCCGCAGGTTGAAGACCACTGCAGCCTTTGTCATCATCCAGACCCCGTCATCATCCCCCCCCCCTTCATCATCACCCCCTGTCAATCCCTTCATCAGTGGTCTTCAACCTGCGGACCTCCAGACATGTACAGACATGCTGGGAGTTGTAGTTTTGAGACGTCTGGAGGTCCGCAGGTTGAAGACCGCTGCGGCCTTCGTCATCATCCCCCCCCCCCCCCTTATCATCACCGCCTGTCAATCCCTTCATCAGTGGTCTTCAACCTGCGAACCTCCAGAGGTTTCAAAACTACAACTCCCAGCATGCCCGGACAGCCATCGGCTGTCCGGGCATGCTGGGTGTTGTAGTTTTGAAACCTCTGGATGTCCGCAGGGTGAAGACCACTGCGGCCTTCGTCATCATCCAGTCCCCACCCCCTTTTGTTTTGTACTCACCTCCCCTCGGTGGGACGTTAGGGTGAGCTTGTCCGGGCCATCTATGCTGCAGGGATCGTCCGGTGGGGATGGTTAGTCGTTGCGGGCTGTCCATCTTCACCGGGGGGGCCTCTTCTCCGTGCTTCGGACCCAGCCCCGGAGTAGTGACGTTGCCTTGACGACGACGCACAGGGACGTTGCGCATGAACTTCCCTGTGCGTCGTCATCAAGGCAACGTCACTACTCCGGGGCCAGGGCCAAAGCGTGGAGAAGAGGCCCCCCCAGTGAAGATGGACAGCCCGCAAAGACTAACCATCCCACCGGATGGCCCGGACCAGCTCACCCTAATGTCCCAACGGGGGGAGGTGAGTACAAAACAAAAGGGGGGGGGGGCTGGATGATGACGAAGGCTGCGGACCTCCAGCTGATGGCTGTCCGGGTTTGCTGGGAGTTGTAGTTTTGCAACATCTGGAGGTCCGCAGGTTGAAGACCACTGATGAAGGGATTGACAGGCGGAGTTATCTCGAGTATAAGCCGAGGGGGGCGTTTTCAGCAAGAAAAATCGTGCTGAAAAACTCGGCTTATACTCGAGTATATACGGTAATTCTATTTATCCTTCATTTATTATAATATTTCCTATATTTTCTCATATATATATATATATATTTATATATATATTTTTTTAATTTTTTAATTTTTTCTATTCATACATGGAGAACAAGGAAACAACTAAAATGTCTGACACTCATAATTTTGATATTATAGATGAAAATCTATTACAGCCTATGGTGGACCACTCGGTCAACAAATCTGTACAGACAGCAGTTAGTTCTGCTTTGTCTTCCATACACGATGTAATTGCTAAATCCGTGGCTTCAGCAATGAACCGTAACACATATCATGGTTCCCCAGTAATGGGTCCAGCCACACCCTCTGAGTTTTCTTGGTCTGCAGAGGACTCCACCTCTCATATGGCAGGTGGATTTAAAGAGGGTAAAGCTACCCAAAAACGACATCACCTCATAACCGATCCTTCTGTTGCCAAACAAATGAGAATGGCATCACACGCAGGGGATCAGGTTTCTATAAAGGCTTTATCTAAAGCTCAATTCAAGAGGTCTCTAAGTTACCTCATAGACCCTCGGCCCTAGAGGAAGTAAACCATAGGCGGGCATCTAAGGCCTCTTCCCAGAGAAAGCCTACCTCCTTCTGTACTAAGCCGTCATAGACCCCCGGCCCCAGAGGAAGTAAACCATAGGCGGGCAGCTAAGGCCTCTTCCCAGAGAAAGCCTACCTCCTTCTCTACTGGGCCCTCATAGACCCTCGGCCCCAGAGGAAGTATACCATAAGCGGGCAGCTAAGGCCTCTTCCCAGAGAAAGCCTACCTCCTTCTCTACTAAGCCCTCATAGACCCTCGGCCCCAGAGGAAGTATACCGCAAACGGGCAGCTAAGGCCTCTTCCCAGAGAAAGCTAGCTCCTTCTCTAATAGGCCCCCATAGACCCTCGGCCCCAGAGGAAGTATGCCATAAGCGGACAGCTAAGGCCTCTTCCCAGAGAACGTAGCCACAATTACCCCGTAGGCTAACAGCCCAGGGTACAAAATCCCTATAATGACTGACTACCTAAAACTTAACTTTTATTATTTTTAAGTGATAATATGACCCAGTGATTGTGAATTAAAACCAGTGTCCCTGTGTCCTGTGTGGGGATTTATTCTGGTGGGTAGATACCCACACAATATATGAAATGGGGACCTGTCAAGTACCACCACCAATATGACCCATTTATATGTACAGGACACACTCAGGCACAAAGTAAACACGCAATTAAGACCAGAACTGCCTCTCTCTACATGTTTCGGTAAAACAACACAGTCATCAGGAGGTAACAATGAGGCAAACACCCATCCACGTGCATTGGCGGGATATTTATAAAGGTAAGGACACTAATTCATCATTCCGTGTCTCTCATCGGACCAATCATCATGTTGGTTCAGTATGCCTTCAATTTTGAATAAATCCCCAAAAGTGTCACCAGCAAAACACCCCCACACCATCACACCTCCTCCTCCACACCAGCACACCTGTGAAGTGAAAACCATTTCAGGTGACTACCTCTTGAATCTCAACAAGAGAATGCCAAGAGTGTGCAAAGCAGTAATCAAAGCAAAAGGTGGCTACTTTGAAGAACCTAGAATATGACATATTTTCAGTTGTTCCACACATTTTTTGTTATGTATATAATTCCACATGTGTTAATTCATAGTTTTAATGACTTCAATGTGAATCTACAATTTTCATAGTCATGAAAATAAAGGAAACTCTGAATGAGAAGGTGTGTCCAAACTTTTGGTCTGTACTGTATACATATACATCCGTCCCAAGGACGCTACATTATCGCGGTGGGACATCCAAGCTATTTGACCGCCGGCGGAGACAAATTTGCGAGCTAAGTGCCTCACTATTTCTTAGTTTCACATTTGCATCTATTACACCATAGCTGTATAGCTCTCCATGTTTTAACTGCATTTTCATGTTTCACCTATATCCTTGTGCTGGCAGTGTGCTGCTGCATTCTTCTGTTGCTATATATATATATATATATATATATATATATATATATATAGGGTCTATATACATATATATAGGGTGGGCCATTTATATGGATACCCCTTTAGAGGGGTTCTCCGGTGTATCCATATAAATGGCCCACCCTATATATGCATTGAGGGGAGGAGCGTGACGTCACACAGGGGCGGAGGCGTGACGTCACACGCCGCCGGCCTTGTGGTTGTCCGTAATCAGACCCGGAGCGAACAAGGGGACTGATTACAAATGGAGTGCCGCGTGCAACATCCCGGAGGTCCCCAGCAGCGGGACTCCCGCGATCAGGCATCTTATCCCCTATCCTTTGGAACAGGACCCTCAGTTTATGCAGAAGATTTTGTTCAGTGATGAGGCAAACTTTTATGTGAATGGTGAAGTTAACAAACAAAACCACCGCTATTGGTCCGACCCTAACCCACATCGGATAGATCCCTCTAAGACTGTTGGAACACAAAAATTGATGGTATGGTGTGGTATATGGGGTACAAAGATAGTGGGGCCATTCTTCATCAATGGAAACCTCAAGGCCACTGGATATATGCGAAACTGCTACATGATGATGTGTTTCCCTCTTTATGCACTGAAGCTGGCCCATTCCCTGAGTTTTTCCAGCAAGATGGTGCACCACCACATTATGGGTGTCAGGTCCGAACATTCCTAGATGAAATTGGCTGTGTAAGAGGGGGCGTGAAAGAGGGGGCGTGAAAGAGGAGTTACAAAAACAGGAGTTTGAAAGCAGGAGGTTGAGATCGCTGTGAGTGTTAATTTCTGAACCCACAAGGTCTACAAAAAATTTTAAGTGTAATTTTGACTGTCTGTTTTTTCCTATACATTTGTGAAATCCCCATAACTAGATGGCCTCCATGTTGGAAAATGCAGTCCAATGTACATCCTGTTCAATGTATGCAATCCTTGAACAACAGTTTGAGGGTGCATATTGTTGTGCGAGATGTGTGCTAGTTGTCCGTTTGGAAGCCCAGATCCTGCATCTAGAGGGGCGACTGGCAACAATGAGAAGCATTAACAACATGGAGAGGAGTCTCGTGCTCACTGAGCAGGCACTCTCGGGAATAGAGGTGGGGGAGGACAGTGGGACGGATTTGCAGGACAGTCAGGCAGTTAGCTGGGTTACAGTTAGAAAGAGGGGTAGGGGAAAAAGTGTCAGGGAGGCTAGTCCTGAACTGGCACGCCCCAATAAGTTTGCCCGCTTGGCAGATGAGGGGGATGCCATTACAGAGCTAGCAGAACTGCAGCAGGATACCGCCTCTGACCGCCAGGGGGGTGTCTGCTCCAGTAAGGAGGGAGGGAGGAGTACAGGGCAGGCCAGACAGGTACTAGTGGTGGGGGACTCAATTATTAGGGGAACAGACAGGGCAATCTGTCACAAAGACCGGGATCGCCGAACAGTGTGTTGTCTGCCTGGCGCACGAATTCGGCACATCGCGGATCGGGTTGACAGGTTGCTGGGCGGGGCTGGAGAGGACCCAGCAGTCATGGTACATATTGGCACCAATGACAAAGTAAGAGGTAGGTGGAGTGTCCTTAAAAATGATTTCAGGGACTTAGGCCGCAAGCTTAAGGCAAGGACCTCCAAGGTAGTATTTTCTGAAATACTACCAGTACCACGAGCCACACCAGAGAGGCAGCGGGAGATCAGGGAGGTAGATAAGTGGCTCAGAAGCTGGTGTAGGAAGGAAGGGTTTGGGTACATGGAGAACTAGGCTGACTTCGCTGTCGGTTACCGGCTCTACCGTAGGGATGGGCTGCACCTCAATGGGGAGGGTGCAGCTTTGCTTGGGGAGAAGATGGCTAGAAGGGTGGAGGAGTGTTTAAACTAGGGACTTGGGGGGAGGGAACCTACAGCAAAGAGGGGGAAGATAGTGTAGATAGAGAGGTGGGAATTATAAATGTACCTGGGGGTGGAGCGGAGGGAGGGGTTAGAATAGTTAATAGGAATAGGCTTCATAGGAAAATAAAACTTACACCCTTGAATCCCATTAACCCCAATAACATAAAGGATGGAAATGTAAAGTGTATGTTCACAAATGCCAGAAGCCTAGCAAATAAAATGGGGGAGCTTGAGGCCTTGATACTGGAGGAACATATTGATATAGTTGGGGTCACTGAGACATGGCTGGACTCCTCGCATGACTGGGCTGTCAATCTGCAGAGGTTTACATTGTTTCGCAAGGATAGAATGAACAGAAAAGGTGGTGGAGTCTGTCTGTATGTAAGAAGTGGTATGAAAGTCAGTGTGAACGATGCCATAGTGTGTGATGATTCTGAGGATGTGGAATCACTGTGGGTAGAATTACAAAAGGAGGGAAATACTGAAAAAATAATATTTGGTGTAATCTACAGACCCCCTAATATCACTGAAGAGATAGAAGTTCGGCTTCATAAACAAATAGAGAGGGCCGCCCGGGCAGGTACAGTGGTAATAATGGGAGATTTTAACTATCCAGATATAGATTGGGGTCCGGGGTTGGCTAAAACTACAAAGGGGCGACAATTCCTAAATTTATTGCAGGATAATTTTATGGGCCAGTTTGTGGAGGACCCAACAAGAAGTGATGCCTTGTTGGATCTGATCATTTCCAACAACGCAGAGCTGGTTGGTATTGTAACTGTGCGGGAAAACCTTGGTAATAGCGACCACAATATAGTTACTTTTGACTTAAAATGTAGAAAGCAAAGACAGGCGGGGAAAGCAAAAACATATAACTTTAAAAAGGCAAACTTCCCTGGGCTGAGGGCTGCACTACAGGACATAGACTGGGGGGAGGTATTGTCAAATACTGATACAGAAGGTAAATGGGACATCTTTAAATCAACTCTAAATAACTATACAGCTAAATATATACCAAAGGGGAACAAATATAAACGATTAAAACTAAATCCTACATGGCTGACACATGATGTTAAAAGAGCAATAAACAACAAAAAAATAGCCTTCAAAAAATACAAATCTGATGGGTCAGCGATAACATTTAAACAGTACAAAGAGCTTAATAAAATCTGTAAAAATGTAATAAAAACAGCAAAAATTCAAAACGATAGACAGGTGGCCAAAGAAAGCAAAACTAATCCTAAATATTTTTTTAGATATATAAATGCAAAAAAACCAAGGACAGAGCATCTAGGACCCCTTAATAATGATAATGGGGAGGTTGTCACAGGTGATCAAGAGAAAGCGGAGCTACTGAATGGGTTCTTTAGTTCTGTATACACTATGGAAAAAGGAGCTGACATTGGCCAGGTCAGTGCTGGTAACACATCATGTAATGTACTGAACTGGCTTAATGTAGAGATGGTACAAGGTAAGTTAAGTGATATAAATGTAAGCAAATCCACAGGGCCGGATGGACTACACCCAAGAGTTCTTAGAGAGGTAAGTTCAGTAATATCTGTACCCCTGTTCATGATATTTAGAGATTCTCTGGTGTCTGGTATTGTGCCAAGGGACTGGCGCAAGGCGAATGTAGTGCCAATCTTCAAAAAGGGCTCTAGGTCTTCCCCAGGAAACTATAGACCGGTAAGTTTAACGTGCATTGTGGGTAAATTGTTTGAAGGACTTATAAGGGATTACATACAGGAATACATAGGGGTTAATAGTATTATAAGTGATAGCCAGCATGGGTTTACTAAGGATAGAAGTTGTCAAACCAATCTAATTTGCTTTTATGAAGAGGTGAGTAGAAGCCTTGACAGAGGAATGGCTGTGGATATAGTGTTTCTGGATTTTGCTAAAGCGTTTGATACTGTCCCTCATAGACGTCTGACAGGTAAGTTAAGGTCTTTGGGTTTGGAAATTTTAGTTTGTAACTGGATTGAACACTGGCTCATGGATCGTACCCAGAGAGTGGTGGTCAATGATTCGTACTCTGATTGGTCCCCGGTTATTAGTGGTGTACCCCAAGGTTCAGTACTGGGCCCGCTGTTGTTTAATTTATTTATCAATGATATAGAGGATGGCATTAACAGCTCTGTTTCTATCTTTGCAGATGACACCAAGCTTTGTAGCACCGTACAGTCTATAGAGGATGTGCATAAGTTACAGGATGACTTGGATAGACTAAGTGTCTGGGCATCCACTTGGCAAATGAGGTTCAATGTGGATAAATGTAAAGTTATGCATCTGGGCACTAATAACCTACATGCATCGTATGTCTTAGGGGGGATTAAACTGTCAGAGTCACTGGTAGAGAAGGATCTGGGTGTACTTGTAGATCACAGACTACAGAATAGCATGCAATGTCAGGCTGCTGCTTCCAAAGCCGGCAGGATATTGTCATGTATCAAAAGAGGCATGGACTCAAGGGACAGGGACAAAATACTCACCCTTTATAAAGCATTGGTACGGCCTCACCTGGAATATGCTGTTCAGTTTTGGGCACCTGTCCATAAAAGGGACACTGCGGAGTTGGAAAGGGTGCAGAGACGCGTGACTAAACTAATATGGGGCATGGAACATCTTAGCTATGAGGAGCGATTAAAGGAGTTACAATTGTTTAGTCTTGAGAAGAGACGTTTAAGGGGGGATATGATAAACGTATATAAGTATATTAATGGCCCATACAAAAAATATGGAGAAAAACTGTTCCAGGTTAAACCCCCCCAAAGGACGAGGGGGCACTCCCTCCGTCTGGAGAAGAAAAAGTTTAGTCTCAAGGGGCGACACGCCTTCTTTACCGTGAGGACTGTGAATCTATGGAACGGTCTACCTCAGGAACTGGTCACAGGAGGAACAATTAACAGCTTTAAAACAGGATTAGATACATTCATGGAACAAAATAACATTAATGCTTATGAAGAAATATAAAATCCCATCCCTTCCCCAATATCGCGCCACACCCCTACCCCTTAATTCCCTGGTTGAACTTGATGGACATATGTCTTTTTTCGACCGTACTAACTATGTAACTATGTAACTATGTAACAGTTTCCTGGAAAATGTATTTGTCGTTGTGGGCCAGTTGAATGGCCCCTAAGGTCTCCCGATCTGATCCCCTTAGACTTTTATCTTTGGGGTCATCTGAAGGCAATTGTCTATGCTGTGAAGATACGAGATGTGCAGCACCTGAAACTACGGATACTGGAAGCCTGTGCTAGCATTTCTCCTGCGGTGTAGCTATCAGTGTGTGAAGAGTGGGAGAAGAGGGTTGCATTGACAATCCAACACAATGGGCAACACATTGAACAAATTTTATAAGTGGTCAGAAACTTGTAAATAACTCATGAAAGACTAAAGTATCGTTAAAACCAAGCACATCATTGTTTTTCTTGTGAAATTCCCAATAAGATTGATGTGTCACATGACCCTCTTCCTATTGAAAAAACAAAAGTTGGATTCAAAGTGGCCGACTTCAAAATGGTCGCCATGGTCACCTCCCATCTTGATAAGTTTCCCCCCTCACATATACTAATGTGATACCTCTTTTACAGAGTTCACCATGACCAACTCCTCTGGCAGAGAGTTCCACAGTCTCACTGCTCTTACAGTAAAGAACCCCCGTCTGTGTTGGTGTATAAACCTTCTTTCCTCAAGACATAGAGGATGCCACCTCGTTTTGAATACAGTCCTGGGTATAAATAGATCATGGGAGAGATCTCTGTACCGCCCCCTGATATATTTATACATAGTTATTAGGTTGCCCCTAAGCCTTCTTTTTTCTAAACTAAATAACCCCAATTCTGATAATCTTTCTGGGTCCTCCCATTCCCCGTATTATCCTGGTTGCCCGTCTTTGAACCCTCTCCAGCTTCACTATATCTTTCTTGTATACTGGTGCCCATACTGTACACAGTATTCTATGTGTGGTCTGACTAGTGATTTGTACAGTGGTAGAATTATTTCCTTGTCGTGGGCATCTATGCGCCGATTGATGCACCTCAGCTAAATTTACTGTTAACTAAGACTCTTAACTAAGACCTCCAACCTATCCAGATCCATTTGTAACAGTGCACTGTCCTCTATTGTGTTGACCACTTTACATAGTTTAGTATCATCTTCAAAGATTGCTAATTTACTATTCAACCACTCTGCAAGGTCATTAATGAATATATTAGATACAATAGGACCCAAGACTGACCCCTGTGGTACCCCACTAGTAACAGTCACCTGTGGTAGCCCTTGGGGGGTGTTGGTAGTGGGGGTATTGTTTCGGTAGATGAGGGGTTAATGTTAACCCTATAGTTCGTGACGCCAGGCTGAGGGCTAGTATGCTGAGGTAATCCTCCGGTCTATCGCCGCCCTTCCCAGAAACGACAGGTGCATGTAATGAAATGACTGAAGGTCCACAATGTACTTGAAGTTGAACTTGAGTAACTTTACTTAAGTGCTTGCGGTACATCCAATGAACAATGACAGTCTCAGGAATACAGTCTTATAGCTCAATGACTGACAATTGTTGCGGATCTTGAAATAAATTGGATTTAGGGTAATTATTGCAGATCCGTCCGGATTTAGGGGATAGATAAGGTCCTGTGATCTTGCAGAGTGCGTGGGGATTGTTACACTCAGAATTTAGAAGTTATCGGCCGTCGCCGCAAGGTTCAGGCCTAGACTCACAGATCTCAGCAGCGCAGATGCTTCTCGCTTGCTTGCACAGGAACAAGAGAGCGAACAATGGCCGCCGCTCCCTTATATGGGCAGGGGGCGGGGTTAATCTGATTGGTCCAAACATCTGTCATTCACTGTTACACAGTGTGATGGGATTGACTACGTCACAAGGACCTCCAAAGGTCCTAAAGCAGAAATACCATAGAGTTCACTTAACCACGTGACCTGCAGGTCCTGCTACGCTATGGGCAGGTAATTAACTATTTATAGGGCATTTATATAATAAGCTATTGGAGCAATAACTATCTGGATGAGAGGTGACTAGGGGTGAACTAGACAATGGGGACCCCGAGTTCCTAGGGACCCTGGCTAAGGGAACCCACACACGCAGGTACCGGATAGGATACGGTACCGGGACACCACACACCCAATCATATTAATTACCATTAATAACCACCCTCTGTTTCCTATCACTGAGCCAGTTACCCACTTACGTACATTCTCCCCCATGTGGACATATTTTTACTTTAAAAAAAATTAGAGGGCTTCAAAGTATGAAAATTGCAAAATCTGAAGGGACAGATGTTACAGAACTACAACTCCCAGCATGCCTGGGCAGTCTAGGCATGCTGAGAGTTGTAGTTTGGCAACATCTGGAGGGCTACCGTTTGGGCACCACTGTAACAGTGGTCTCCAAACTGTGACCCTCCAGATGTTGCAAAACTACAACTTCCAGCATGCACAGATAGCCTTTGGCTGTCTAGGCATGCTGGGAGTTGCAGTTCGGCCTTCCTAGTGGTTGCCACAGTAAAGATCGCTTTACTTTCACTTTCATTCCCCCACCCCACCCCCCACCGTCATTTCCCTACCTGAGCTGGGATCTCTTCAGTCTCCACGATAATCTTCGGTCCCCACGCCATCTTCAGGTAAGGTACCGTTCTCCATCTTCTCCCCCCCCGTTCTGCCCGACATCCAGGGGTGGGCAGAACGGGGGGTTTCCATGGCAACCCCCTCTCGTGCGCTGCCATTGGTCAGAACTCAGTTCTGACTAATGGCAGCAGATAGGAGGAGATCGCAGCACTATAGTGCAGAATGATCGGGGGTGTCACTGACAACTCCGATCATCCATATTTTCCGGGTGATCGGGTCACTAGAGACCCGATCAGCCCAGAACAGCAGAAAATCGCATGTCTGAATTGACATGCGATTTTCTGAGATCGCCGACATGGGGGGGTCTCAGGACCCCCCTCAGCGATGTGTCTGGATGCCCGCTGAATGATTCCAGCAGGCATCCCGATCCGGTCCCCAACCGGCTAGTGGCGGGGACCGGAATTCCCTCGGGCATATGCATACGCCCTACGTCCTTAAGGACTCGGGATGCAGGGCGTATGCATACGCCCCACGTCCTGAACAGGTTAAAAGGGTACTCTGCCCCTAGAGATCTTATTCCCTATACAAAGGATAGGGAATAAGATGCCTAATCGCGGGGGTGCCACCGCTGGGAACCCCGCAATCTCTCCTGCAGCACCCCCTGTCATCCGTTTCAGGGAGCGAACTTCGCTCTATGCCTGATGACGGGCAATACAGGGGCTGGGGTATTGTAATGTCACGGCCCGGCCCCTTGTGACATCATGCCCCACCCCCTCAATGCAAGTCTATGGGACTTGTATTAAGGGGGTGGGACGTGACCATACGAGGGAGCGGGACCATGACATCACGATCCCCTGTCCCTGTATCGCCCGTTATCAGGCACAGAGCAAAGTTTGCTCCCTGCGGCAGATGACAGGGGGTGCTACAGTAGAGATCGTGCGGGTTCCCAGTGGCGTGACCCTCATGATCACATATCTTGTCCCCAATCCTTTGAATAGGGGATAAGATGCCTATGGGCGGAGTACCCCTTTAAGAAATACTTGTCTAGTTCAAACTTAACAATATGAGCAATAGCAATCATATCATGCTTATGTCAGTGGAGATATTAACCCCTTAAGGACGAGCGCCATAAATGTACGGCACTGCTAAGAAGTACTTAGCGCACAGCGGCGTACATTTACGGCACAGCTTTCCTGGATTACCGCGTCTCCGGACACGGTGGTCGGAATGGGATGACTGCTGATATCTATCAGCAGCCATCCCGGCATATCGCCCAGGGGGGTCTTGAGACCCTCCCCCCCCCTTGTCGGTGATCGCCGTGATTAGCCGGCCAATTAGCCGGCCGATCGGCGAATCGCAGGGAAGGGGCGGGGGGGGGGTCACAGTTGAGATCCAATAATACCGGGGGGGACAGCGGGGGACCGCTGACACAAACATCTCATACGGCAGTGTTTCCAAAACAGAGCCTCCAGCTGTTGCAAAATAACTCCCAGTATTGCCGGACAGCCATTGACTGTTCAGGCATGCTGGGAGTTTTGCAACAGCTGGAGGCACCCTGTTTGGGGAACACTATTGTGTCTGTCCCTATGCAAATCCCTAATGCCTCAATTGTGCATGGCGCTCTCTCACTTCGGAGCCCTGTCGTATTTCAAGGCAACAGTTTAGGGCCACATATGGGGTATTTCCGTACTCGGGAGAAATTGCACTACAAATTTGGGTGGCTTTTTCTCCTTTTACCCCTTATGAAAAGGTAAAGTTGGGGTCTACACCAGCATGTTAGTGTAAAAAAAAAAATAAAAAAAAAATTACACTAATATGCTGGTGTTGCCCCATACTTTTCATTTTTACAAGAGGTAAGAGGGAAAAAAGACCCCCAAAATTTGTAGCGAAATTTCTCCTGAGTACGGAAATACCCCATATGTGGACGTAAAATGCTCTGCGGACGCACAACAAGACTCAGGAGTGAGAGTGCAGCGTTCTGACATAAACACAAAAAAAATCACCCACATGTGACCCCATTTTGGAAACTACACCCCTCATGGAATGTAACAAGGGGTATAGTGAGCCTTAATACCCCACAGGTGTTTGACAAATTTTCATTAAATTTGAACGTGAAAATTAAAAATCTAATTTTTTTCACTAAAATGCTAGTGTTACCCAAAAGTTTTTATTTTCACAAAGGGTAATAGGAGAAAAATTTCTCCTGAGTAAGAACATACCCTATATGTGGATGTAAAGTGCTTTGCAGGCGAACTACAATGCTCAGAAGAGAAGGAGCGCCATTGGGCTTTTTGAGAGAGAATTTGGCTGGAATTGTATGCCATGTGTGTTTACAAAGCCCCCATGGTGCCAGAACAATGGACCCCCCCCCCCCCCACATTTTGGAAACTACACCCCTCATGTAATGTAATAAGGGGTACAGTGAGCATTTACGCCCCACAGGTGTCTGACAGATTTTTGGAACAGTGGTCCGTGAAAAGGAAAAATGTAACTTTTCATTTGCATAGCCCACTGGTCAAAAAATCTGTCAAATGCCAGTGGGGTGTAAATGCTAACTGCACCCCTTATTACATTCTGTGAGGGGTGTAGTTTTCAAAATGGGGTCGCATGCGGGGGGGTTCCGCTGTTCTGGCACCATGGGGGCTTTGTAAACGCACAAGGCCCCCGACTTCTATTCCAACCCCATTCTCTTTCCAAAAGCCCAATGGCGCTCCTTCTCTTCTGGGCATTGTAGTTCGCCCGCAGAGCACTTTACATCCACATATGGTGTATTTCCATACACAGAAGAAATTGTGTTACAAATTTTGGGGGCTTTTTCTCCTATTACCCCTTGTAAAAATGAAAAATTTGGGATAACACCAGCATTTTAGCGAAAAAAATAAAACATTTTCACTCTCATGTCCAACTTTAGCGAAAATTCGTAAATCACCTGTGGGGTGTTAAGGCTCACTATACCCCTTTTTACGTTCCTTGAGGGGTGTAGTTTCCAAAATATTGTGCCATGTGTTTTTTTTTTGTTTTTTTGTTTTTGCTGTTATGGCACCATAGGAGCTTCCTAAATGAGACATGCCCCCAAAAACCATTTCAGCAAAATTTGCTCTCCAAAATCCCATTGTCTCTCCTTCTCTTCTGAGCCCTCTAGTGCACCCACAGAACACTTTATATCCACATATGAGGTATTTCCTTACTCGAGAGAAATAGGGTTACATATTTTGGGGGACATTTTTTACCTATTACCCCTTGTAAAATGAAGAAAAATGGGTTTACAAGAACATGTTAATGTAAAAAAAAAAAAGATTTTGAATTTTCTCCTCCACTTTGCAGCTATTCCTGTGAAACACCTAAAGGGTTAACAAACTTTCTGAATGTCATTTTGAATACTTTATGGGGTTCAGTTTTCATAATGGGGTCCATTATAGGTATTTCTAACATAAAGACCCTCAAATTCACTTCAAAACTGAACTGGTCCCTGAAAAAATCCGATTTTGAAATTTTCATGAAAAATTCCAAAATTGCTGCTAAACTAAAAAGGTCTATAATATCTTCAAAAAGTAAAAACATGTTAACTTTATGATGCAAGCACAAACTAGACATATTGTTTATGTGAATCAACATATCATTTATTTGGAATGTCCACTTTCCTTACAAGCAGAGAGCTTCAAAGTTCGAAAAATGCTAACTTTTCAAATTTTTCATGAAATTGTGGATTTTTCACAAAGAAGTGATGCAAGTATTGACAAAAATTTTCCACTTACATAAAGTAGAATATGTCATGAAAAAACTTTCTCAGTATCAAATTCATAAGTTAAAGCATCCCAGAGTTATTAATGCTTAAAGTGACAGTGGTCAGATTTGCAAAAAACGGCTACATCCTTTAGGTCAAAATGGGCTGCGTCCTTAAGGGGTTAAATGTGACTATAAGGGTGCGTTCACACTACGGAATTCTTGCGGAATTCCCCAGGTGGAATTCCGCAGTGTGAACTTAACATTAGTGTGAAGGGATCTCCGCGAATTCCGCTGCTGAAATTGTTCCGTGTAAAGAAAGAACATGTTTATTCTTTGCAAGGATTCCGCGAGCACTGCACAGCCGTCAATGGTGATGGCTCAGTGCCCCGCGGCCCTAGCGCCGAAGTACTTTCGGCGGCTACCCCCAGATGCATTTCTCTGTGAGCGGAGATTCCGCAGTGTGAACGCAGACCCTAATCCTGAACATATTTTGGTTCCAGCTGGATTAAAAATAATAAACATTAACCCCTTAAGGACGCAGGACGTAAATGTACGTCCTGGTGAGGTGGTACTTAACGCACCAGGACGTACATTTACGTCCTAAGCATAACCGCGGGCATCGGAGCGATGCCCGTGTCATGCGCGGCTGATCCCGGCTGCTGATCGCAGCCAGGGACCCGCCGGCAATAGCCGACGCCCGCGATCTCGCGGGCGTCCGCCATTAACCCCTCAGGTGCCGGGATCAATACAGATCCCGGCATCTGCGGCAGTTCGCGATTAAAATGAACGATCGGATCGCCCGCAGCGCTGCTGCGGGGATCCGATCATTCATAACGCCGCACGGAGGTCCCCTCTCCTTCCTCCGTGCGGCTCCCGGCGTCTCCTGCTCTGGTCTGTGATCGAGCAGACCAGAGCAGGAGATGACCGATAATACTGATCTGTTCTATGTCCTATACATAGAACAGATCAGTATTAGCAATCATGGTATTGCTATGAATAGTCCCCTATGGGGACTATTCAAGTGTAAAAAAAAATGTAAAAAAATGTAAAAGTAAAAGTAAAAAAAAAGTGAAAAATCCCCTCCCCCAATAAAAAAGTAAAACGTCCGTTTTTTCCTATTTTACCCCCAAAAAGCGTAAAAAACATTTTTTATAGACATATTTGGTATCGCCGCGTGCGTAAATGTCCGAACTATTAAAATAAAATGTTAATGATCCCGTACGGTGAACGGCGTGAACGAAAAAAAATTTAAAAAGTCCAAAATTCCTACTTTTTTAATACATTTTATTAAAAAAAAATTATAAAAAATGTATTAAAAGTTTTTTATATACAAATGTGGTATCAAAAAAAAGTACAGATCATGGCGCAAAAAATGAGCCCCCATACCGCCGCTTATACGGAAAAATAAAAAAGTTATAGGTCATCAAAATAAAGGGATTATAAACGTACTAATTTGGTTAAAAAGTTTGTGATTTTTTTTAAGCGCAACAATAATATAAAAGTATGTAATAATGGGTATCATTTTAATCGTATTGACCCTCAGAATAAAGAACACATGTCATTTTTACCAGAAATTGTACGGCGTGAAAACAAAACCTTCCAAAATTAGCAAAATTGCGTTTTTCGTTTTAATTTCCCCACAAAAATAGTGTTTTTTGGTTGCGCCATACATTTTATGATATAATGAGTGATGTCATTACAAAGGACAACTGGTCGCGCAAAAAACAAGCCCTCATACTAGTCTGTGGATGAAAATATAAAAGAGTTATGATTTTTAGAAGGCGAGGAGGAAAAAATGAAAAAGTAAAAATTAAATTGTCTGAGTCCTTAAGGCCAAAATGGGCTGAGTCCTTAAGGGGTTAAAGGGGTTTTCCGGTGAAAACCTTTTTGTCTTTTAAATCAACTGGTGGCAGAAAGTTAAACATATTTGTAAATTACTTCTATTAAAAAATCTTAACCCTTCCTGTACTTATTAGCTGCTGAATACTACAGAGGAAATTCTTTTCTTTTTGGAATGCTCTCTGATGACACCACGAGCACAGTTCTCTCTGTTGACGTTATTATAATAATAACGCTTTATTTATTGTTGTCCTTAGTGGGATTTGAACCTAAGTCCCCAGCACTGCAAGGCAGCAGTGCTAACCACTGAGCCGCCATGCTGCCCTTAGCATACAACTGCCATGCATCTGCTATGCATCGTTGCTAAAATGGACAGTGATGTCAGCAGATTGCACTGTGCTCGTGATGTCATCAGTGTTCCAAAAAGAAAGGAATTTCCTCTGTAGCATTCAGCAGCTAATAAGTACTGGAAGGATTAAGATTTTTTAATAGAAGTAATTTACAAATATGTTTAACTTTCTGCCAGCAGTTGATTTAAAAGAAAAAAGGTTTTCACTGGAGTACCCCCTTAACATCCAGGAAGATATATGATCATATGAGGATTTAAATTAGTAGTAAATGAAAAATAGTCACCTGCTTGTGCAGCTGTTATAAGAGCAGTGTTCCCATCGTTGTCTTGCCAGTTCACATCAACATGAGGACATTGTGATAGAGCTATTACGATGTCCACATAACCTTGATAACATGCAACAAGAAGTCCAGTCTGTAAAAGCAGAGTAAGAATAATGTTCGGCTTAAATTCTTATGAAAATAAAGTATGCACTGTACATGATCATCACACAAATTAACATCAAGCATTATCATTAGCTATTTGATCTGCAGATTCAGTTTTCCTCAATAATAACTGTTTTTTCATATATTGAAACCATAATATGCTGAAAAATTTAAAGGGATACTCTGGAGAAAAACATCTAATCCCCTATCCAAAGCATAGGGGATAAGATGTCTGATCGTGAGGTCCCGTGCTGGGGACCCCTAAGATCTCCAGGCCGGCAGCGGCAGTGTTTGGAACACGGAAGCTTGGAGCTTCCGTGTTCGGGACATCACGTCACGCCCCCTCCATTCATGTCTATGGGAGGGGGCGTGACGGCTAGTATGTAGCCATCACGCCTCCTCCCATAGACATGAATATAATGGGTGTGGTGGCTGTAGTCGCCAGTCATCCAGCACAGAGCAGAGTTCGCTTTGTGCACAGATGACCGGGGTACTGTGCCAGAGATTGTGGAGGTTCCCAGCGGCGGGACCCATGCGATCAGACATCGTATCCCCTATCCTTCCAGATAGGGGATAAGATGTTTTTCCCCGGAGTACCCCTTTAAGGACAGCATATTGTAGATACAATTCTGCTGCTCTACTAGACCAATTAAAAAAATAGTTAGGACTGATTTATTATACTGTCTTAAACTTAAAAGGGTACTCAAACCCTAGACATCTTATCCCCTATCCAAAGGACCCCCCATGATCTCTGGCCCAGCACCCCAATAATTTGCATGCAGAGTTGGTTCTGTGCCAGATTTAGTGTGACCACAGCCTTCAATCCCCTTCCATACATCTCCTATCGACATTAATAGAGGGGGCGTGATTACCACGGCCGCCCGAAGCCTAGCACAGCAGAATGTCAGGGTGCAGGGCCAGAGATTGCGGGGGGTCCCAGCAGTCGGACCCCTGTGATCAGACATCTTTTCCCCTATTCTTTGGATAGAGGATAAGATGTCTAGGGTGGAGTACCCCTTTAAGGTCCTCTTACATGACCCGATCAGTGCACGATACTAAGCACCAATCCAGATGTGTGCACTGATGGTGATAAACACAGTAACTTGTTGGTCTCATGCTGTAATAGGTAGAACTGATTCCAAACTGAGACTTAAAACCTTATTATTATTTTTTTATTATTGTTAAAAATCGTATAAAAAAATTACTACAAAGAACGTGCTTAAAAAAACATAAACATAACCCTATTCAATCGCCATCACTTACTTAGGCCACTAGTAGTGAATTATATACAATTTATAATGGACTGCCAAGTATAAACCTCTGAATACATATGTGTTATTGTTGGAGCACTAACACTATCATGTGTCATATCATTTATTAAATGACAAGAGGATTGGACTGTATCTGTTTTTTTTTTATAACAAGCCCACCTGTGGTATATAGCTGGGACTTTTTCTGTTCTAAAAACACCTGTAAGGTAATCCCCAACAAAATTGACAGGGTCTGTATGACCAATATATGATATGTAGATTTATACAATCAATATTTAGAGGTCTGAGTAAGTGATGGCGGACGGATAGTGTTCTGTATAGGTTTTAGGCTTTTATTTGTAGTATTTTTTTATATATGATTTTTAAACATGTGCGACTAAAAACAATGATTTTGATGTTTGCACAAAAGATGCACAAAAGATCGGATTAGCCAACAAATGAGTATTTTCATCAGCTAATCACAGGTCCTTTTACCAGGAATAATAATTATTTCGTAAAAAATCTCATTGGACTGATAATTGGCTTATGTAATAGGGCCTTTAGAGGGCTTAAAGGAGTACCTCAGTGGAAAACACATTTTTTTTTAAATGATCTGGTTAAATGAACAAGTTAAACAGATTTGTAAATTACTTATTTTTAAAAATATTAATCCTTCCAGTACTTTTCAGCTGCTGTATTCTCCAGAGGAAGTTGTATAGTTCTTTTCTGCCTGACCAAAGTGCTCTCTGCTGACACCTCTGTCCATGTCAGGAACTTTCCAGAGCAGGAACAAATCCCCATAGCAAACCTCTCCTGCTCTGGACAGTTCCTGACACAGCAGAGAGTGTCAGCATAGAGCACTGTGGTCAGGGAGAAAATAACTATACATCTTCCTCTGGAGCATACAGCAGCTGATAAGTAATGGAAGGGTTAAGATTTTTAAATAGAAGTAATTTACAAATCTGTTTAACTTTTTGGCACCAATTCATAAAAAAAAAAAAATGTTTTTAAATTTGCCACTGCTTTAAATCTAGACCAGGAATAGAGTACCCCTTTAAATCTAGACCAGGAAGATAGAAGAGTTTATGTTATGTATTGTTTGTTATGTATGTCCAGTGCCACTAGATGGTTCTGTAACTGGGAGGTTCTGAAAAAGTATAGCAGTGTCTGTTATTGTAATCCTTGTTGTCACATATGTAAAAGCTCAGTGATTTTAGTTCAGTATCAGTTTTGTTTGATCAGTAAAAACACAAAGACCAATGTCACATTATATTAATTATCAATTAACAAATACAAGACATAACAATTGGCAATGAGGATAGGATCATAGGATTATAAAGAGTTCATTTTGGATCAGAGAAATACTTAATTCCAGTTAACGACCTGTTCAGTTTACAGAATACTACAACTGTAACATGGCTACCATCGGGCATATGGAGAAATGTGATGTTTCCATCTCATCTTTATGGAATTCATATGCTATCATCCGCTTTCTGATGTCCCCTAATTAATCCAGTGACTATTATTTTGAGGAGATCATTGCAGTGTTAAAAATAATTTTGCTCCTACTCCATCTGAAACTTTGAGGCATTTTATTTTAACAAAGGAATCAGCTTCCTAGTAAAAGTATTACAGCTTACACAGCTGAACTGCACAGATTGTCAGAAAACTGCAATTTTACCAGCAGTCTAGAGTCACTATGACAAACTAGAGTGTGGTGTGATACCCACAGAAACCCACAATAGATGCATGAACTTTATGCTGGGATGTTTAGACTGCTTTGAAGCTCCCACATGAAGCCCCTCTTGTCCAAACATTGCTGAGTTTGATGATACAGGAGTGCTCGACTTCCCAAGCATCAACCAGTAGGCCTACTGCATGTGAAAGGCAGAATTCCAGCACTCAAACAGACTGGCAAGTGTTTTAGCCAAATCCTTAACTAACTAGTCACCCTATGCTGGAAGGAGGGTTAGGTTATCATGGTGCCCCTTCATATATTGCTCCACCACTTCCTAATTACGCACCAAGCATTAGCATGCCTCATCATTACCTCAATATGCCACAGTCCCAAGTAAATTTCCCACACTTAAGAGTATTAAGTTTCAAACAGTTTTTGTTGGTAAATGTCACGATTCGGCTGGCTGGAGGTGGATCCTCTGTGCCAGAGAGGGATTGGCGTGGACCGTGTCGGTGGACCGGTTCTAAGTTGCTACTGGTATTCACCAGAGCCCGCCGCAAAGCGGGATGGTCTTGCAGTGGCGGTAGCAACCAGGTCGTATCCACCGGCAACTGCTCAACCTCTCTGACTGCTGAGATAAGCGCGGTACAAGGGAGTAGACAAGAGCAAGGTCGGACGTAGCAGAAGGTCAGGGCAGGCAGCAAGGATCGTAGTCAGGGGCAACGGCAGGAGGTCTGGAACACAGGCTAGGAACACACAAGGAAACGCTTTCACTGGCACAATGGCAACAAGATCCGGCGATTGAGTGCAGGGGAAGTGAGGTATAAGTAGGGAAGTGCACAGGTGAAGGTACTGATTAAAACCTGATGCGCCAATCAGTGGCGCACCGGCCCTTTAAATCGCAAAGACCCGGCGCGCGCGCGCCCTAAGGAGCGGGGCCGCGCGCGCCGGGACAGCACAGATGGGGAACGGGTCTGGTAAGGGAATCGAGATGCGCATCGCGAGCGGGCGCGTCCCGCATCGCGAATCACATCCCGGCTGGGAACATTATCGCAGCGCACCCGGTCGGCAGGTCTGACCGGGGCGCTGTGAATAAGAGAACGCTGTGAGCGCTCCGGGGAGGAGCGGGGACCCGGAGCGCTCGGCGTAACAGTAAAGCCCAAGAGTGGCTTGAGTTAAGTTGTTGTGTAAACTTTACAAAATGGTACAAATCAGTTTTTTACTTTTTTTATTTTAGAAAAAAATATTGTTGCAATAACTATATTTATTTTATCATGCGAAACAATAAAAAAAATGTTTACTCTCAAAAATATGTGCCATTTGCCAGTGCACAAAGCCCTCAGGAGAAACAAAATAATTGGCAAAATGATCTTGCACACATAATCTACTTAAATAGTACCTAAATGTATTGAAGTTGACGAAGGAAAGGATACAAGATGTTCATCCAACATCAACATCCAAGCGAATATGGTATTGGATGTAATTATGAAGGACACAGCATGCTTTCACCACTTGATCACAGTGTAGATTACAGTGTGGAGAATTATCCATTATACCAAAGGCACATTCTACCACCTTTCGTGCGTGGTTCGGTAATTAACAAGTGGACAAGTCTTATCTGACACCATTACAAAAGGAACTAGATCATAGTTTCCTGGAAGAAATATGACTGGGAGCAAAAAATTATAGTACAGTTGACACCCAATCTTTGAGACGTGCTACACTCTTGAGTCTGATGAACATTCATAATCCCGTGCACAAATTTACACTGGCGGCCTCTGTACCCAGATGTCATCAACTGCAACTATACAGTTGAGATTAAAAGACAAACCTCAGATCTTATAGACTTCATCATGTGTGCCTCCTGAAGAGTCAATGAGGGCCTCAAAAATGTGTCACAAATTGTCAAAAGTAGAAATGAACATTTATGAGAACGCAAAAGAATTGTAAGGTTACCTAAGGTAAAGAAGGGTAAACAATAAGAAGATCACACCTGATCTGTGTCAAGAACGCCCATTGGAAAGATACGAAAAACTGTCAAGGAAAAAAAAATCAATTTCTGTTTCCAAGGCTGGAAAAGCCAGTTGCAGCTTTTCTGGTGTTTTTACTGGCATTTTTTGAGGTAAAAAAAAGGCCAGAAAAAAAACTGTCAAATAAATTGTAGAGAAATTGAGGGTCTAGAAAAAATGGTAAATAAATTTATTTATGTATGAATTTACAGAATGTTAAAATTTTATATGTGTACCGTGACTCACTGGGCTCCTGTGGGTCAGTGGAAACACAAATAGATAGAGGCAATATTCAATCAAAAATGGCAAAAATACATTAAAAAAAAAACAATCTAAAATATGACAATACTTAAAATAGAAGTAATAAAATTAATAATAGGCCACACGTCTGTGGTTATCCAGTTAGTAAAAGTTGTCAGTATCACATGTTTAAAAAATGATCCCAATAAATATAGCAGCAAAAAATAGTAATGAATGAAATCTGTTGGTATTGGTAACGGTAATGTCCACAGAAATGATAAAGTTCTGTTTTTTGTTTTTTTTTCATCAAAGCTCACTAATAGAGACTCGGCTGTCTCAATAGATATAGTGATGCTTTGAAGTAGATACAATGTTAGTGGTGGATACAATGTTAATAAGTAACAGATGAACTGGAATAGCTACAATGTAGCCCCGCTCTCAGAGCAGAGAGCACGCTGTTAGAGACTCCGCAGTCTCACACGTACACAGCGATGTGTGTGGGCTTTTGACAAGGGGACTGCAGCGCCTCAGAATGCAAACACGTACATTGTACCTTATTAGAATGATAGTCCCGGCTCATATGAGGAATGCGATGGCTGTTAGAGAATTTCAGCCAGACCTGGCTGGAGGTAGTCAAATACTGCAGACAATTGCATGGAGTTGACCACCCTCAAGACCACATGATTGTGCACAGCGGGACTCCTGGTGACTTTAGCCACTAGCCAGCAGACAGTGGTGAAGTAGTGTTAGCTGTAGCCACCATACAGCAGGCATTGGTGAACTAGGTATACTTCTAGCCCGGCTTTATGATGCCTCTCCATGTGCTGACCTAGAGGCCTTATTTCTGAAGTCGGACCCTGCCTATGCCTTACTTTTTCTCTGCAGAAATGGCACTGCTTTCCTGCATCTGGTAACATAGATAAATAATTTTCACATGGCAGGATACCCTAAATAGCCAGGTACATCACCACCCGACTGTGCCCCTGTTTTAGAACATTTTTTCTCAAGCCTTCAGATCCAGCACAAGTGTCACTGTCACTTGCTCCTAAGCTGCTAAGATCAAAATGCCTGCTGACATCCTATTCTTTAAATTCCTATATTCCAATATTTCTTCAATACTTTAATTACTTCCCAATTGTTTTGGTCATAGGTGCCAATGCGACGTACCACTTTCAGATCTAAAGTAGAAGAGTTTTTTTTTCTATGTAGTTCTTACCTGGGGGTTGCCCTAGCTCTGGCATAGGCTAGATTTGTGTATTTCCTTAGGGTAACCTCTAGCGCTAAACTTACGGAAGAGAAGATCACTTTCTTCCTGGAATGCCTCAGTACTTGAACAGTTAAGTTTGGCATGAATATACTGCCCAGTTGGAATGCCTTTTTTCAAAGGACTTGGATGATAGCTCCCCCACTCCAGGAAGCTATTTGTTGATGTGGGTTTCCTATTTATTTCAGAACTGACACCCCCACCAGGCTCCAGAGAGATCTTTAAATCGAGAAAATTAGGTGTTTTTTCATGAATTTCAAAAGTAAAGTGCATACCAATTTGATAATTTTTAAGGGCACAAACAAAATGTGCTGTAACAGTGTCATTCCAAAAAAGCAAAATGTCATCAATATAACAACCCCAACATAAAATGTGATTGGTGTAGTCTAAAAAAAAGTGTCTGAAAAAGTGTTTTCCCACCACCTAGAAATAGATTTGCAAAATTAGGTGCACAAGCTGTGCCTTTTTTTTTGTAAATAAAAGTGACTGACAAAAAGGAAATAATTGTGTGTAAGGAGAAATTAAAGAAGTGATAGAACAAAATCATTGTGTCTCCTGTATTATGTTTCCCTTGTGCAAAGAAAGTATTTAACCACCTCAAGATTTAATTGGTGCTCAATATTAGTGTAAGGTGCGTCTATATCAGATTCATCAGAATTCATCAAACAGATAAGGGAATTCTTCTACCATAATCAGATCACTATTTTTAGCTTCAGTTAGAAGTAACCTCAACTTCTCAATAAAACAAGTGGTAGGATTTTGTTCCAGTCTGATGTATGTATCCCTGTCGTTAAGCAACCTTATAACCATATCCTTATGGTCATTCTTATTCATAAGGACGATGTTGCCCCCCTTATCGGAGAGCTTTATAGTAATGGATTGGTTTTGTTGTGTTTGTTTCAATGCACACATTTAAGATTGTATCAAATTACTTCTACCTGTTCTGGGCTTAAATAAGATGAGTTCGTGACTTAACATTTTTACAAAAGTTTCAATATTATTGAACTGACTGAATCACAGGGTCACTTTCGATTATGGTCTTAAATCAGTAAATGGAGATGGCAAAGGAGCTGTCTGCACCGGACCCAGGACCGCCTACCTCCATGGCGGCTGGATCTGGGCTCGGACCCCCCTGAGCGCTCGGTGCAGTCCACGGTGGAGGACGTTGGAGAATGGTGTGTCAGCTGTGTCAGGCATGGTAGTATGGGGCTGCTTTGTGGCTGCAGGAATGTTTCAGAGTCAGTGCGAGGCCGGGGCAGGTGGTGGTGGATGCCAAATTCTCGCGAGCTCCTGGATCTGGACAGCGTGACGTGGCCCTGTGCATGAGGTGACGCACACTAGAGATGGTCTCTGTGAGACATAAGAAGAGGAGAGAGCAGTAGGCGAAAACACAGCTTGTGTCTCTGCCGGCGGGTGAGGTGACCCTGTATTACGCCCCTGTACCGGAAGTGCTGCTATACTTTTTCAACCTGTTAAGGACCAAGGGCATACAGGTACTCCTTTGCTCCCTGGTACTTAAGGACCAAGGGCGTACCTGTACGCCCGTGGGAATTTCGGTCCCCGCCGTGCACCGGGTGGGGACAGGACCGGGGTGACTGCTGATATTGATCAGCAGGCACCCTGCGCAAATGCGCAGGGGAATCATCAGACCCCCCCATGTCGGTGATCGCCGCATGTGAATTCACTTGCGATTTGCAGCTATTCCAGGTCATACGGGTCTATGGTGACCCGTAAAATAAGGGGGATCGCGGTTGTCCAAGACACCTACTATCCCCCTAAGGGGATAGGAGTGAGGTGGCAGGGGTGCCACCCCTCCTATCCCTACTATTGGTCATATAGACGAGACGACCAATAGCAGATTGGGGGGGGGTTAACTTTCGGTTTACCCGTTCGGCCCACCCACAATAGGCGGGGCAGAACGGCGAAACCGAAGGGGACCGGCAACGAAATCCATTTACCCTGTGGGCGGGGCTGCGGGCGACGATCGGTGTCGGAGATCGTCGTGCGGCTATGTCGTGCGGCTGGCTCCCTGGATCCTACGGAAGCCGGTGAGTTGCCTAGCAACATCTGGAGGGCTACAGTGTGAGACCACTATACAGTGGTCTCAACTGTAGCCTTCCAGATGTTGCAAAACTACAACTCCTAGCATGCCCAGACAGCTGTGTGGGCATTTGCTGTGTGGGCATGCTGGGATTTTTAGTTTTGCAACATCTGGAGTACTACAGTTTGGAGATCACTGTGCAGTGGTCTCAAACTGTAGCCCTCAAGATGTTGCAAAACTGAAAATCCCAGCATATCCAAACAGCAAACAGCTGTCTCGGCATGCTGGGAGTTGTAGTTACGTACCTCCAGCTGGTGCATAACTACATCTCCCAGTATGCACTTCGGTGATCAGTTCATGCTGGGAGTTGTAGTTTTGCAACAGCTGGAGGCACACTTGTTGGGAAATACTGAGTTAGGTAACATAACTGAAGGTTTTCCAACTAGTGTGCCTCCAGCTGTTGCAAAAGTACAACTCCCAGCATGCACGGTCTGTCAGTACCTGCTGAGAGTTGTAGTTTTGAAACAGCTGGAGGTTTTTCCGCCCAAGTGAATGTACAGGGTACATTCACACGGGCAGGTTTACAGTTAGTTTCCTGCTTCAAGTATGAGCTGCGACAAATGAGCCGCGACAAAGCAGCACAAACTCCTTGCGGTAAACTCACTGTAAACCGCCAGCAGTGCGAATATACCCTAAAAACACTACACTACACTAACACATAATAAAGGGTAAAACACTGCATATACACCTCTTACACTGTCCCCCCCCCCCCCCAATAAACATGAAAAACGTATTGTAAGGCAGTGTTTCCAAAACGGAGCCTCCAGCTGTTGCAAAACAACATCTCCCAGCATTTCCGGACAGCCACTGACTGTCCAGGCAGGCTGGGAGTTTAGCAACAGCTGGAGGCACCCTGTTTTGCAATCACTGGCGTCCACCCCCTATGCAATCCCTAATTTAGTCCTCAAATGCGCATGGCGCTCTCTCACTTAAGAGCACTGTCGTATTTCAAGGAAACAGTTTAGGGCCACATATGGGGTATTTCTGTACTCGGGAGAAATTGCAATACATATTTTGAGGGGCTTTTTCTCCTTTTACCCCTTATGAAAAGGAAAAGTTGGGGTCTACACTAGCCTGTTAGTGTAAACTTTTTTTTTTTTTACACTAACATGCTGGTGTTGCCCTTTACTTTTTATTTTCACAAGAGGTAAAAGGAAAAAAAGACACCAAAATTTGTAATGCAATTTCTCCTGAGTAAGGAAATCCCCTATATGTGAACGTAAAATGCTCTGTGGCCGCACAACAAGGCTCAGGAGTGAGAGGGCACTATGTACATTTGAGGCCTAAATTGTTGATTTGCACAGGGGTGGCTGATTTTACAGCGGTTCTGACATGAACGCAAAAAAATAAATACCCACATGTGACCCCATTTTGGAAACTACACCCCTCACGGAATGTAACAAGGGGGGGGGGGGGCTTTGTAAACGCACTTGGCCCCTGACTTCCATTCCAAACAAATTCCCTTTTCAAAAGCTCAATGGCACATTCCGTGAGGGGTGTAGTTTCCAAAATGGGGTCACGTGTGGGGGGGTCCACTGTTCTGGCACCACAGGGGGGCTTTGTAAACGCACTTGGCCCCTGACTTCCATTTCAAACAAATTCCCTTTCCAAAAGCTCAATGGCGCTCCTCCTCTTCTAAGCATTGTAGTGCGCCAGCAGAGCACTTGACGTCCACACATGGGGTTACAAATTTTGGGGGTCATGTTCTCCTATTACCCTTGTAAAAATGAAAATTTGGGGGGGAAAATGCATTTTAGTGAAAAAATTTTTTTTTTTCATTTACAGATCCAACTTTAACAAAAAGTTGTGAAATACTTGTGAGGTGTTAAGGCTCACTATACCCCTTGTTACGTTCCATGAGGGGTTTCGTTTCCAAAATAGTATGCCATGTGTTTTATTTTTTGCTGTTCTGGCACCATTGGGGCTTCCTAAATGCGACATGCCCCCGAAAAACCATTTCAGCAAAATTGACTGTCCAAAAGCCAAATGAGACTCTTCTGAGCATTGTAGTTCGCCCACAGAGCATTTTACGTCCTAACATGGGGTATTTCCATACTCAGAAGAGATGGGGGTTACAAATTTTGGGGGGCATTTTCTCACATTACCGTTTATAAAAATGGTAAATTTGGGTAAAAAACTGCACTTTAGTGAAAAATTTTTTTTTTTCATTTACACATCCGACTTTAACGAAAAGTCATCAAACATCTGTGGGGTGTTAAGGCTCATTGGACCCCTTGTTACATGCCTTGAGGGGTGTAGTTTCCAAAATGGTATGCCATGTGTTTTTTTTTCTGCTGTTCTGGCACCGTCGAGGCTTCCTAAATGTGACAAGCCCCCCAAAAATCATTTCAGAAAAAACTCCCTCTCCAAAATCCCATTGTCGCTCCTTCCATTCTGAGCTCTCTACTGCACCCGCCGAACACTTGACATACACATATGAGGTATTTCCTTACTCGAGATAAATTGGGTTACAAATTTTGAGAGGCTTTTTCTCCTTTTACCTTTTGTAAAAATTCAAAAACTGGGTCTACAAGAACATGCGAGTGTAAAAAATGAAGATTTTGAATTTTCTCCTTTATTTTGCTGTTATTCCTGTGAAACACCTAAAGGGTTAACACACTTACTGAATGTCATTTTGACTACTTTGAGGGGTGCAGTTTTTATAATGGGGTAATTTGTGGGGTATTTCTAATAGGAAGGCCCTTCAAATCCACTTCAAACCTGAACTGGTCCATGAAAAATTAAGATTTAGAAAATTTTGTGAAAAATTGGAAATTTGCTGCTGAACTTTGAAGCCCTCTGATGTCTTCCAAAAGTATAAACATGTCAACTTTATGATGCAAACATAAAGTAGACATATTGTATTTGTGACTCAAAATATAATTTATTTGGAATGTCTATTTTCCTTACAAGCAGAAAGCACAAAGATCCACGACTGTGGGTATGAAAAGGCTCCAATCGGCGATTCTCCCGGGAGTTCCAGGAATATCAGTATGGCAAGGAGCACTCGGATACTTTCTCAGAAGCCGTTCTGCGCTGCTGGGCTCCTGTATTCTCCAGGCACTGGAGAATACAGGAGCCCAGCAGCGCAGAACGGCTTCTGAGAAAGTATCCGAGTGCTCCTTGCCATACTGATGTTCCTGGAACTCCCGGGAGAAGCGCCGATTGGAGCCTTTTCATACCCACAGTCGTGGATCTTTGTGCATTCTACCTGACCGACCTGAGACATACTCCGGACGGGAGAGCTCCTGGCTGCACCCCAGCTAACCACCCTGATAACGGGCGAGAGGCTACTTAAGGTGTTGCACTCCCAGTGCAACACTTCCAGGTGAGCAGACTGCGATTACCCCACATTGCTCCACCATTCTACCAGAATAACGGCACATTGCTGCGCACTTTTGTCTGTCTTTTTCTCCTTACAAGCAGAGAGCTTCAAAGTTAGAAAAATGCTACATTTTCTCGTAAAATTTTAGAATTTTTCACCAAGAAATGATGCAAGTATCGACAAAATTTTACCACTAACATAAAGTAGAATATGTCATGAAAAATAAACTCAGAATCAGAATGAAAGGTAAAAGCATCCCAGAGTTATTAATGCTTAAATTGAAAGTGGTCAGATGTGTAAAAAACGCTCTGGTCCTACAGTAAAAATTGGCCTGGTCCATAAGGGCTTAAATGAAGGGATGATTGAAAAAAAACTGGTAGGGGGTAGAAGATTGTGGAGAATAGACTGATGGACACTAAATCTATACTCCCCACTCAAAATAAAAGAGGGCCTCCAGCTGTTGCAAGGAGTAAAAAAACGAGGAAGGCCGTTATAAAGGCCAGTATGGACGGAGTGTGCTGGCAAAGAACTCCTCTTTTAACAAAAAGTTTTTTAATTAGTTCTTATGGTCCGGTGCTAAATGGAACCGTATTTGAGGAATATAGCTGCAAAGAATGGATATATCTGCCATAAGGGCCATGAGCCACCAAGGGAGATATAAGACTTAAAAAAAAATTCAGGAATAATGAAGGAGAGAAAATGGAACATAAATAAGAAAGATTTTTTAAATAGAAACATAGAATGTGTTGGCAGATAAGAACCATTTGGCCCATCTAGTCTGCCCAATAATCTGATTCCTATCATTAGTACCTAGCACTATCTGATATATTATTATAACATGGAATATCAGGGGGATTAAGGAGAAAAGGAAAAGACTTGCAGTGTTTGATCGGATAGTGAACTACCTACCAGCTATAGTATGTCTAATAGAGACCCACTTAACACAAGAAACGGTTATATTAATTAGGGAAAAAAAATGGGTTACAGTAGCATATCATTCTACACTATCAAATTGCTCTTCAGGGGTTTTAATGTTAATCCATCAAACCATAGATTATTTGGAAAATGTGGTTGATATAGATCCAAGGGGTAGATATGTGTTTGCATTTTGTAGGTGGGCGGGATTTGATACCGTAATAGCGGCAATTTATATTCGTCCTCCATTTTCGGTAGAAGTCCTCCAGAAACTAATCATATTTTTGGAGGGGAAAAGATACAAAGAGTTTTTCATTTTGGGTGATTTTAATTGTGTTTTGGACAAAGACATGATTGGAAAGGTAGGGAGTTAGGAACTAATAAAACACTTTTGTACAAATGGTGCCAGGAAACGGGCTGGAAAGACACGTGGCGTCATCTGTACCCATTGAAACAAAAATGTTCGTGTTTTAATATGACACATAAAACAGCATCTAGGATTGATTACATTTTGGTAGATGCACAAACCCTTCAGTAAAAAAAATCGGATATGAGCCAAAAATGGTGTCAGGCCATGGTCATAGGTCATATTAATAGTGGGAAGAAGAGGGATAATACACATAAGATGTATATTAATCCACATTGGCTGCACATTAAGGAAGTAATAGAAGGGGTTCAAAATGATATCGTAGAATTTTGGGAGATAAATAAAGGATCCATGGGACTACATATGGTTTGGGACACGTTAAAAGCCTTCTTGAGAGGTTTACCGTATAAAAAGGATAACAAATATCAGGAGAAAATGTAGCGAAAAAGAGAAACAATTGATAAGGGAAATTAAGGAAATAGAAAGTATATTTGCACAAACTAAGGAGGTTAAAGAGTGGGATAATTTAGTTAGGGTACAAGATAAGTAAAAAAAAATTCATTATGAAGAAGACACAACATGCTCATTGCCTAAGAGCGAGAGAGAGAGAGATCTGTGATATCCGCATCCAGGTAAGTGACAGCAAGATCCAGCCATGGATCCAACTGAGGTTCCTCTGTCTGACAACTCGGATCTTCCAGCTATAGTGGCGATCCAGTCACAGCAGTTGGCTCAGCAGGCACAGCAGCTTAACCAGCTATCCGCCATGATGCAGCAGTTGTTATCCGCTCAGCAGCAACCGCCACTGCCACAGCTTCCTCCTCCTGCTCCAGTACAGCCTCCCGCTGCTGCAGCCTCCTCCGGGACCGGACTCCGCTTGTCTCTTCCTGAATAATATGAGGGGGATCCCAAGTCCTGTCGAGGCTTCGTGACACAGTGCTCCATGCAGATTGAGCTCATGGCGGACCAGTTCTCCATGGAACGTGCAAAGGTGGCCTTCGTCATCAGTCTCCTCTGTCAAGTCGGCTCGGCTAAGTCTCCCCCAGGGCAACTCCACTGTTGGCGAGTATGCCATCCGGTTCCGAACCTTGGCGTCGGAGTCCTCCTGGAATAACGAAGCCCTCTGCGCTACTTTTAAGAGAGGTCTATCGAGTCAAATTAAAGATGTCCTCGCTGCCCGGGAATTGCCAGCCTTCTGGAATGAACTGATACAATTGGCATCCCAGATCGATATCCGGTTCTCCGAGCGACGTGAGGAACTGAGACAAGAAAGGGAATCTGCACGACATCGGCGCTTCCCTAGTCTGGCACCTGTCTTCCACCAACCTGCTTCGTTCTTTCCCGCTGTGGAGGCTATGCAAGTGGATCGAACTCGCCTTACCCTGCAGAAAAGGACACGCAGACGAACCGAAAACCTTTGTCTATACTGTGCCAGTGCAGACCACTTTCTTAAAGATTGTCCTCTACGTCCTCAGCCGCAGGGGAATGCTCGCACCTAGGCTATGTAGGAGAGGCCTACCTAGGTGTGAATTCTTCCTCTCCACGCTTAAATATGACGGTCCAGCTTCTTCTTCCTTCCAAAGAGACCCTCTCAGTTCTGGCCTTCTTGGACTCTGGCTCTGTGGGAAACTTTATTGATGCTTCCTTAGTGCATAAGTATTATCTGCAAGTCTTCCGCCTCCAGAAGCCCCTGTACATTTCTACGTTCAATGGAGAAAAACTGGACTGTACCGTGCTTTATCGCACTGAACCCTTGTTGATGCAGGTCGGATTCCTGCATAAAGAGAATTTGTCTTTCTACGTTCTTCCACACTGTACTTCACCTCTTTTGCTTGGCCTACCTTGGTTGCAGCTCCATGCTCCACAGCTGAATTGGAAAACAGGATAAGTCCTTTGCTTGGTCCTGTACTGCAACGATCACTGTATACACATACGTGTGACCAAGTTGTAATCCTCGTCTAGTCCTCAACCTGGATTACCTCCTTTCCTTCAAGACTTTGCTGATGTCTTTTGCGAAAAGCAAGCTGAAGTTTTGCCTCCACATCGTCCATACGATTGTCCTGTTGACTTGCTGCCTGGTACCACATCTCCCAGAGGCCGAATCTACCCTTTGTCTGTTCCAGAAACCCAGGCCATGTCTACCTATATTCAGGAGAACCTACAGAAAGGGTTTATTAGGAAATCCTCTTCTCCTGCTGTAGCTGGTTTCTTCTTTGTGGAAAAGAAAGATGGGTCCTTGCGCCCTTGCATCGATTACCTGGGACTGAATAAAATTACAGTTAAAAACTGTTATCCTCTCCCCTACATCTCAGAGTTGTTTGATCGCCTGCGAGGTGCCAAGGTCTTCTCCAAATTGGATTAGAGGTGCCTACAACTTGATTCGTAGTAGGGAAGGGGACGAGTGGAAGACTGCGTTTAATACTCGAGACGGACATTTTGAGTATCTTGTTATGCCTTTCGGACTATGCAATGCTCCAGTAGTCTTCCAGGAGTTTGTCAATGACATATTTCGGGATCTGCTCTACTTAGGTGTCATTGCCTATTTAGATGACATCCTCATCTATTCTCCAAACTTCCATACTAATGGTCTCCATCTCCGTCAAGTATTACAGCGTCTTCGTGACAACAAGCTCTACGTAAAACTTGTCAAGACCAGCCTTCCATTTCTAGGATATATTGTTACCAGTCAAGGGCTTCAAATGGATCCTAACAAGTTATCCGCTGTACTGGAGTGGCCTCAGTCTACAGGACTGAAAGCAATACAACACTTCCTTGGCTTTGCCAATTATTATCGCCAGTTTATTCCCCACTATTCCACCTTGGTCGCCCCCATCGTATCCCTAACAAAGAAAACTGCTAATCCTAAGGTCTGGTCTCTAGAGGCCGAAAAGGACTTCAAAGAGCTAAAGTCTGCCTTCGCTTCGCTCCAATGTTGTCAAGACCTGACCCGGACAAGCCATTCATTTTAAAGGTGGATGCGTCTTTGGTCGGTGCAGGAGCAGTTCTGACACAAAGATCTTACAAGGGTAAGATTGTGACCATCGTATTCTTCTAGAAGACTTTTTTCTGCAGCGGAAAAGAATTATACTATAGGAGACCGTGAGCTCCTGGCTATTAAGTCGGCCTTGGAGGAATGGTGTCATCTCTTAGAGGGCTCTGTGCATCCCATAACCATCTATACGGATGACAAGAACTTGCTTTATCTCCAGTCAGCCATTGCCTCAACCCACATCAGGCTCGCTGGTCCCTGTTCTTCTCCATGTTTAACTTCCTCATTAATTTTTGTCCTGGGAACACTTTTGTTTCACCTCGTTTGAGACTCCGAATCATGAAATGGGGTCATTCTTCTCTGTTGGCAGGTCATGCCAGGATCCGAAAATCCATGCAATTAATTTCCCGACAGTATTGGTGGCCCAATCTGAAACAGGATGTCATAGACTTTGTCCACTCCTGCTCTGTTTGTGCCCGGGACAAAACTTCTCGCGCCAAGCCTGCTGGTCTACTACATCCATTGCCTGTTCCTGAACAGCCCTGGTCCAACATTGCAATGGACTTTATTACGGATCTCCCTTCTTCCTGCGGCAATATGGTCATCTGGGTCGTGGTGGACAGATTTTCTAAGATGGCACATTTTGTACCATTGCCTGGGTTACCATCCGCACCTCAACTTGCCAAACAATTCCTTACTCATATTTTCCGCTTCCATGGATTGCCGACACATATAGTCTCTGACCAGGTAGTCCAGTTCGTCTCAAAATTCTGGAGGGCACTGTCAGGATCGGCAGGCTGGAGGTGGATCCTCTGTGTCAGAGAGGGATTGGCGTGGACCGTGTCGGTGGACCGGTTCTAAGTTGCTACTTGTATTCACCAGAGCCCGCCGCAAAGTGGGATGGTCTTGCAGCGGCGGTAGCAACCAGGTCGTATCCACCGGCAACGGCTCAACCTCTCTGACAGCTGAGATAGGCGCGGTACAAGGGATTAGACAAGAGCAAGGTCGGACGTAGCAGAAGGTCAGGGCAGGCAGCAAGGATCGTAGTCAGGGGCAACGGCAAGAGGTCTGGAACACTGGCTAGGGATACACAAGGAACGCTTTCACTGGCACAATGGCAACAAGATCCGGCAAGGAAGTGCAGGGGAAGTGAGGTAATATAGGGAGCGCACAGGTGAACACACTAATTAAAACCCATGCGCCAATCAGTGGCGCACCGGCCCTTTAAATCGCAAAGAACTGGCACATGCGTGCCCTAGGGAGCGGGGCCGCACGCGCCGGGACAGCATAGATGGGGAGCGAGTCTGGTAAGCGGGTCGGGGTGCGCACCGCGAGAGGGCGCGTCCCGCATCGCGAATCGCATCCCGACTAGGGACATTATCGCAGCGCACCCGGTCAGCTGGTCTGACCGGGGCGCTGCGAACAGGAGAACGCTGCGAGCGCTCCGGGGAGGAGCGGGGACCCGGAGCGCCCGGCGTAACAGGCACTCTGCTCACGGCTCAAAGTTAAGTTGGATTTCTCCTCTGCCTATCACCCCCAGTCTAATGGACAAGTTGAAAGGGTGAATCAGATTTTGGGAGATTATCTTCGCCACTTTGTCTCTGCTCGCCAAGATGACTGGTCTGACCGTCTACTCTGGGCCCAATTTTCATACAACCATAGGGATACCGAATCCACTGGAACTTTACCTTTTTATGTAGTCATTGGACTTCATCCTCGTCCTCCTCTGCCCTTCTCAACGCCCTCCGGTGTCCCTATGGCAGATGAACTAGTACGGAACTTTACCACCATCTGAAAGAAGACTCGGCTCTCCCTTCTTCGTGC